>NC_066893.1:20937471-21095231 GCF_022985175.1 Labeo rohita
TATCACTGTCCTGCGGCGATTGCTGGTTAAAATTGTGAGATGCCTTTATTTTAATTATGTACAGTGTGTTTTTGTTCATATATCTATATCTATATATATATATAAAGATTTTAATAAAATAGATATATATGTACATGCAATAATGCAATTATATATAGTATTATTTCATATATTTTTTCTTTATTCTACTTTATACATTATAAATGAGAAATATTATATTAATGTTATATTAAAATACAAAAATATAGTATAATATTTGTTGCACTTATTTTGGTTTCTTTCAAATATAATAATTAATAATAATAATAATAATAATAATCTGTTTCTTTTTCTTAATAGATGTAGATACTCTGTATTTGCTGTTATTGTTTTTTTTTTATTACATAATTATTTTAAATACATTATTTATTTTTGTCTTAATTTGATCCTCATCTTACTTTTTTACATAATATTCTATTCTATAATATATTATATATAAATGCAATGAATAGTATATTTATTTTTGTTTCTCTCAATATATAATAATAATATTAATAATAACAATGATAATTTCTCTCAATAGATACAGATGCTCAGTATTTGTTGTTATTATTATTATTATTATTATTATTATTATTATTATTATTATTATTATTATTACATAAATATTTTTAAATACATTATTTTTGTCTTAATTTGATCTTACTTTTTTCATATTATTATTATACTGTTATATTATATATGAATACAATGACTAATATAATATTTATTGCACGTATTTTGTTTCTCTCAATATATAATAATAATAATTGTTTCTTTCTCTCAGTAGATATAGATACTCAGTATTTGTTGTTGTTGTTGTTATTGTTATTATTACATAAATATTTTAAATACATTATTTATTTTTGTCCTTATTTGTTCTACATCTTACTTCATCTTATTATATTATATTATATTATATTATATTATATTATATTATATTATATTATATTATATTATATTATTATAATATATTATATTAATACAATGAATAGTATAATATTTATTGCACATATTTTTGTTTCTCTCAATGTAGTAATAATATTAATATTAATAATAACAGCAATCCTTATGATAATCGTCAACATAATTGTTTCATTCTTCTTCTTATTATTATTATTATTATTATTTTAAATGCATGATTTATTTTGTCTTTATTTGCTCATCTAACTTTTTTACATAATATTAGACATTATACTATATATATATATATATATATATATATATATATTTTATTTTGTTGTTGTTGTTATATGTATATATGAACACAATGAATAGTGTAATATTTATTGCACATATTTTGTTTCCTTCAATATATAATAATAATAATAATAATAATAGTTTCTTTATAGATACTCAGTATTTGTTATTGTTGTTGTTATTGTTATTATTATATAAATACTTTAAATAAATTATATATTTTTGTCCTTATTTGTTCTACATCTTACCTCATCTTATATTATATTATATTATATTATTACAATAGTATAATATTTATTACACATTTTTTTCTTAATGTAGTAATAATAATAATAAATAATAATATTAATAACAACAATCCTCATCATCGTCAACATAACTGTTTCATTCTCTTAAAAGATACAGATACTCAGTATCTTATTATTATTATTATTATTATTATTAAATACATTATTTTGTCTTTATTTGTTCATCTTTTTACATAATATTATTCATATATATATATATATATATATATATATATATATATATACATACAATGAATAGTATAATATTTATTGCACATATTTTTGTTACTAACAAAATATAATGATAATAATAATAATAATAATAATCTTTGTTTCTTTTTCTCAATAGATATAGATACTCTGAGTATCTGTTTTTGTTGTTGTTGTTACATAAATATTCTTAAATATTTTGTCTTTATTTGTTCTTCATCTTTTTTTACATAACATTATAGTATATATTATAGTATATATAAATACAATGAGTGGTGTTATTTTTATTACTTATAATATCATCATATATCATTTTTCATACATGTTTTTTAAATCTCTGAAAAGAAATACATATCTTTTTTAGATTAAAAAACAATAATATTTTTGGGCACACACAATCAAACACACACACACACACACACACACAATTTATTTTTGATTTAATTATTTATTATTCTCCTTGTTTTTCTTCTTCTACCTACTAAATGCTAAAATATGTGTTTATTTCCAGGGTGAAATCTGCACTGATGTATACAGTCAGCATGACGGGGGCATCAGATAAGCAGTCACATCATGAAAATGAGGCCGATAATTCAAGCTCAAAGACATTTCTTGGCCATCAGGTAATTCTCTGATTATGGGCTCCAGATTTTTATCGCCCTTCAGCAGCTCCAAAAAGTCATTTAAGACTTTGAGTGAGAATTTAAGACTCCATGTCGATTTTATGGGATTTTTAATATTGTGCCAAATGTCAGCTCCTCTTAGTCAAAGACAAACCATTTGGGAATGTAATGTCCTTTTCACGACGTCACTGCGGGGACAGGGTTAAAAAGGGAAGCACTTGGCACTTCAAAAGACGTCAAAGAAAAACTGTAAATACCAAACTAGACAGCAGCTAGATTCCCCAAACAAACTAATTAACTTTAACCAAACAGCTTAAAGGATTGGAAGTTGACGGTCTAGGTTAAAGACGGATCTGAGAGAGTGTGACCTTTCCGGTAATGACTCCACACTTCAGTGTCAGGGGACTGTCATCCTTCGTGTCAGTCTGCGGACGGCAGGAATGACACGTCCACACTTTTCTCGCACATGAATGAGAAATGGCAGGAGCTTGGCGTACGCCTCTCATCTCCTCACCGCTGAGATTTGAGCCGTTCCTCCACAACCGGCAGCAGCTTTTGTAAAGCTCAGCGCTGCGTATGTTTGTGGAAGAGTCTCTGGATGTGCAAGAGTTCAGTGCCGGGCTGGTTTTATGGAGCTTTTGATGCATATATATATATATATGCATTTTCGCGTATCACATTTTTCTTCAATATCGCATAGCCCTATTTTCCACTGTAGTCTACACAATTGATAACCCCTTTAATAATTACAGTTGTCACATTGTTTTGGCCAACTCCTGTAATAATATAATATGCACTAAAATAATTTTTCTGTGTGTATGTGTTAGATTAGTATAAAATATGCACTTATGTAATATTATTTGTTTTTTATTTATGTTTTTTTTTTTTTTTTTTTTTTTTTTACTGTCCTTACAAGTTGTTTCAATAAATAAGTGAATAAATAAGAGGGGGAAAGGACAAAAACACTGGGTAACAGGACCACAAAACCAGCCTTAAGTAGCACAGGTATATTTGTGGCAATAGCCAAAAATACATTGTATGGGTCAAAATTAGCGATTTTTCTTTTATGCCAAAAATAATTAGAATATTGAGTAAAGATCATGTTCCATGAAGATATTTAGTACATTTCCTACCGTAAATATATCAAAACTTAATTTGTGATTAGAAATATACATTGCTAAGAACTTCATTTGGACAACTTTAAAGGCAATTTTCTCAATATTTTGATTTTTTTTCCACACTGATTCCAGATTTTCAAATAATTGTGTGTGTAGAGTTTAATATAACATTATTGCCTATTTTATTCTTTATTCCTATTTTATTTTTTACTACTTGTTTCTATGGAAAATAAATAATGATGCTGATTTCTATAATACAACGTAATATAATATAATATCATATCATATCATATAATGTAATGTAAGTGTAAATTTAGGATGTGCAAGTACTGTGTGTGCGTGTTGTTTAATATAATATTATATATTTTTTATACTTGTGTTTATTTTTTTCTGTCCCTTTTTATTTCTATTTTAAAATTAATTAATTAATTAAATTAATTAAATATATTTAAAAAAAATAAAAATAAATAAATAAAAAGGAAAAAACAGATGATAATATAATATAATATCACAACATATCACAATGTATACACAATTTATATAGTTTATATAATATTAGATGTACTTTTTATATTTATGGTTCTTTTTTTCTGTCTTTTTACTGCTTGTTTCTATGGAAAATAAATAAATAAATATAAAAAACAACCATAAATATAAATATAATATCATATCATATAATGTAATGTAAGTGTAAATTTAGGGTGTGCAAGTACTGTGTGTGTGTGTTGTTTAATATAATATTATATATTTTTTATACTTGTGTGTGTGTGTGTGTGTTTGTGTGTGTGTAGTTTAATATAATATTAGATGTACTTTTTATATTTATGGTTCTTTTTTTCTGTCTTTTTACTGCTTGTTTCTATGGAAAATAAATAAATAAATATAAAAAACAACCATAAATATAAATATAATATCATATCATATAATGTAATGTAAGTGTAAATTTAGGGTGTGCAAGTACTGTGTGTGTGTGTTGTTTAATATAATATTATATATTTTTTATACTTGTGTTTATTTTTTCTGTCCCTTTTTATTTCTATTTTAAAATTAATTAATTAATTAAATTAATTAAATATATTTAAAAAAAATAAAAATAAATAAATAAAAATTAAAAAAAACAGATGATAATATAATATAATATCACAACATATCACAATGTATACACAATATATATATATATATATATATATATATATATATATATATATGTGTGTGTGTGTGTGTGTGTGTTTGTGTGTGTGTAGTTTAATATAATATTAGATGTACTTTTTATATTTATGGTTCTTTTTTCTGTCTTTTTTTACTGCTTGTTTCTATGGAAAATAAATAAATAAATAGAAAAAACACTGGGGAACAGATGCTAATTTCAATAACATAATATAATATAATATATAATATAACATAATATAATATCATATAATGTAATGTAAGTGTAATTTTAGAGTGTGCAAGTACTGTGTGTGTGTGTGTGTGTGTTGTTTAATATAATATTATAGATTTTTGTATACTTGTTTATTTTTTCTGTCCCTTTTTTCTGTTGTAAAATAAATAAATATAAAAAACAACCATAAATATAAATATAATATCATATCATATAATGTAATGTAAGTGTAAATTTAGGATGTGCAAATACTGTGTGTGTGTTGTTTAATATAATATTATAGATTTTTTATACTTATGTTTATTTTTTTTCTGTCCCTTTTTTCTGTTGTTAAATAAATATAAAAAACAACCATAAAAATAAAAAAGTATATGTAATATTATGTTAAACTACACACACACACACACACACACACACACACATTTATATTTATGGTTCTTTTTTTTGTCTCTTTTTTCTGCTTGTTTCTATTGAAAATAAATAAATAAATAAATAATTAAATAGAAAAAAGATAATTTTAATTAATAACATTAATATAATATAATATAATATAATATAATATAATATAATCACAATAAGTGTAATTTCAGGCTGTCCCTTTTTTGCAAGTTGTTTATATGTAAGAAAGAAAGAAAGAAAAAACACATATATAATAATATATATACATACATATATATATATATATATATATATATATATATATATATATATATATATGTGTGTGTGTGTGTGTGTGTGTGTGTGACCCTGGACCACAAAACCAGTCTTAAGTCGCTGGGGTATATTTGTAACAATAGCCAAAAATACATTGCATGGGTCAAAATTATTGATTTTTATTTTATGCCAAAAATAATTAGGAAATTAAGTAAAGATCATGTTCCATGAAGATATTTTGTAAAATTCCTACTGTAAATATATCAAAACTTCATTTTTGATTAGTAATATGCATTGCTAAGAACTTCATTTGGACTACTTTAAAGGTGATTTTCTCAATATTTTGATTTTTTTTGGCACCCTCAGATTCCAGATATTGAAGTAGTTGTGTCTCGGCCTAATATTGTCCTGTCCTAACAAACCATACATCAATGGAAAGCTTATATATTCAGCTTTATGATGATGTATAAATCTCAGTTTTGAAAAATCGACCATTATGACTGGTTTTGTGGTCCAGGGTCACACACACACACCCACATATATATATATATATATATATATATATATATACTTTGTAATGTGTTTCTGACTGTTTCTATTTTTTTAGATGGCAAGCTATAAAAAAAGATAATAAAGCAAAACAATAAAATAAGTATGTGGTGTTCAATCTGATAATAGTAAGCAGTCTATACTCTGCGTGACGCGAATGCTATACAAACAATTTACATTCGGCCATACAATTGCAGTTCTCAGTTTTCTTTAGCTTTTTATCACAACTAAATCACGCTTCCATCTGCTAGACAAAGCATCTGCAATTAGTCATATTTGCCGTGGACAGTGCAGATACATCTCTGTTAAAGCGCTGCTGTCAGTGATCATTGCCGAAATCAAGGAAGTTAAGTAAACATTCCAATATTTCTCATTACGCAAGCCTGCTGAAACACGATTCCCGTGATTGTCCCTGTGGCTCAGCTAATGTGATTAGATTTGAGTTACACAGCTATCTCCACTCGCTTAAAGACCTGTCATGTGGCTGCAACGAAGATGGAGTGATATGTTTTTATGTGATGTGTGTCTTGCAGCACTTCTGCATATGAAAATGACTCTTTTTCACATCATTTTGACTCTTAAAGGATTAGTTCAGTTCCAGAATAAAAAATCCTGATAATTTACTCACCCCCATGTCATCATTTTGAATGCGTTCAGCCATACTTGAAACATTTCTCAAAACAGGAGCCTTTGTATCTCTTAAGAAACACCTTTATCGGCTTGACTTTCCACCAGCGCCCACAGAAACCACGATCAATAGTGTTTTAATTGCAATCCAATGTGTTTGTCTTTCCATCCACACCGTCAACAGGACATTATTCATCACAGCTTCTTCAAAGATTGGTCTCCATCTTTCACTATCGGCAGACGGGGTTCTGGTGTTTGTCCTTCGGTTGAACTTCAGTCCGCAGGAGCCTGCGATAATGGCGCGAGACGATTGCGAGAGCCATTTCTATTTCCTTTCACATTCTGTCGCAGCATAATTTCACTGACATTAGAGGCCCGATGTGTCTTTCGGAGCTCATTTTGTGTCTATAATCTCTGAAATGATTAGTTTTATAGTTTCTAATATAAAACTCTCTTCCCCTGTAAAGAATTCCTCTCATATCTGTGCTCCAATCAATCTGTGAGGATTTTACTAGTACATCTTTGCTGTAAAACACATGCAAACTATGCTGTTGTAAAACTAAACAAGCCGATAAATAGCTAAATGCTGGGATTTAAACTAGTTATGATCCTGCTATGTTGTTTATTCAGCATTTTATTCTTGCAGATGGTTGTTTGGAGTTGAACGTGCTTGTATATCTGTTTGTATATGGGTGATTCCTCAATTAGGGCAAATTTTCTGTCCCATAGAGTGATTTTCAAAATGCTTGTTTTTGAGAAGATTAAAATAACTTGGAAAATATGTCATTTTAATTACTTTTCTCCTACTTTTTTAAAGTTACAGATGCTTTGTGTATTGGTAGTGTTTGCCTCCTCCCCAGAACTTCCTCTATTGAAAGAAATAATAGGCTCTCAGTCTGACTTTTCTCTCTCTGTCTCCCTCTGTATCAACTTAACCTCTATAAAAAAAAAGAAAATTGTTAAAATTATGGGGCTTCTGATTTTAACATAGAATTGATATAAATATATATACATATATCACCATGTCATCACCAAAACTATTTTTTGGAAACAAAATATTTATTTATTTATTCCTTCATTCATTCAAGTTCAAAGATCATTTCTATAAGTTTAAATATAATTTACTACACTATATTGTGTATATTTGTAATATAACTATAAATAGTATTCATATTTAAGAGTAGCTGCATTAGGTGTCATTAACAAACTGGTTATTATTTGATTATTTGAAGAGAAAAACAATTAACGTTTTGAAAACAATTTATTAACGTTTTGCAAGTTCAAAGATAATTCACTATAAATATTATTTATATAATATTTAAATATTATTTATTTATTTCTAATATAATAATTAATAATATTTGAGAGTATCTGCTTTAGATATCATCACTATCACCACTTTTTATTTACCATTTTATTTGAAAAAACAAAAAAAAAAACAAAAACTAAATATAAATATTATTAATAGCTGTCATTAACAAACTGGTTATTATTTGAAGAAAAAAAAAACTATTTATTTAAGTTTTTTAAAAGTTTAAGATAATTTACTATAAATATTATTTAGATAATATTTAAATATTAGTTTTATTAATTATTTCTAATATAAATATTAATAATATTAGAGCGTAGCTGTGTTGGGTATTATCACTAAACCTATTATTTACAATTTTAATTGGAATAAAACACAGCAAAAATGTTTATTTATTTATTTATTTATTTATTTATAAATATCAATAGTATAAAAATTACACTGTCATTAACAAACCGGTTATTATTTGATCATTTAAAGAAAAAAATATTTTTGTATAAGTTCAAAGATAATTTACTATAAATATTGTCTATATAATATTTAAATATAATTTTTTATTAATTATTTCTAATATAAATATTAATAATATTAGAGAGTAGCTGTGTTAGGTATCATCACCAAACCTATTGGAATAAAACACAAACAAATGTATTTATTTATTTATTTGATGCAAGCACATTATGCTGCATTTTTTATTTATATAATAATATACCAGATTTTTATTTACATAATATTTAAATATTATTTTTTTATGTAAATATTAATAATATTTGAGAGTAACATTAGGTATCTTCATCAAACCTAGTATTTACTGTTTAAATTAAAAAAAAATGTTCATTTCTATAAGTTTAAATATAATTTACTAAAATATATTGTTTATTTTTATAATATAAATATAAGTAATATTCATATTTAAGAGAAGGGAGAAAAAAGAAAAGTATTTATTTATTTATTTCTGGTAAGTTCAAAGATCATTTATATAAGTTCAAATAGAATACTAAAATATGTTTTTTATATTTATAATATAAATAGTATTAATATTTAAGAGTAGCTGCATTATATGTCATTACAAAACTGGTTATTATTTGATCACTGAAATTATTATTATTATTATTTAGTGTTATTATTTTTTGTAAGTTCAAAGACATTTTACTGCTAACAAACATGTTGTGTCAACAGGCTATCCAACTTTTCCTCAAAAAAGAAAAAATGTCATTACCATCACGAGTGCTTAATCTGTATTTTATACCACACATTATGTTTTACGCCATGTAATGAATGTTTTAGCACTGATGAAACAAGATTTCTCAAGATTTCAAGTCGTCAAAAGTGGCTCTAATTAAAGAGCCACCCATTTGCTTCACATTAGCGGTTTAGTGTTCAAAAACACGACTCTTCGGCATTCAGAGCCATTTGTGCTCGGCAGACCAAGTTCTCTCATCTTTTCAGACCTTCCTTAAATGGAGGGTCTCCGTCGCTAGCTCTACATAATTAGCTATTAACACGAGAAGGCAGCTCGCAACTAAACCGGAGTTATAGCTCCCATTTGCACAGAGAGGCACTCAAGGTGATTAGTATTCACTTTGTTTCGTCTGACACGTGAGCGCTGAACCTAGGCTTTATTTCCTTGATTCCTATTCACTTTTGGCACTCCTTCCCTGCCCCAGATTTGTGCCATAATAAATTCGCTCTCAACCCCCAATATCACAAGTTTCACTCCCTCTGTGCTATTAATTAGTTTCTTTTAATGTTCCCGACCCTCCATTTGTCTCTATTTTGCCACCCGGCTCTCAAATAACATTAGGTCTAGAAGTGAGGATTATAAATTACACAAAGGCCATGAGAAAATGAAATATCTGCATAGACATTTTAGCATGTGTGTGTGGTCCGTAGCGTAACCACAGCTGCATGGTAAACGCTATCGATCGCTTGCGTTCCCTCCAAAGGCTACAGAACAAATAGCTTCAGATGGGAAAATATGTCACAAGTAATCACTTTGCCATTAGAGGTTTTATTGCTAGGACGTTGATCATCAGCATTTATAATGAGCTAATTAATTCTGCTCCTTAATCACAGGCAAATTAGAGAGTAGCGATTGATGGTTTTATTGAATAATGTGTCTTGCTTCAACAACGACTTCAGAATTTTGCATATTGTTTCAATACAGCAGCAAATTACTCGTAACAAATATGCCAACATTGCCTAAAATTGATAAAAATTCAACAACATGCAACCGGTTTATGGAAAAATCCATTTTCATGCCCCTCCGGATATGTTTTAATTGACAAAATGCATTAGCTTTGGGATTTAGGAGTTTTTATGAACCCAACGGATATAATTTCACACAAATTATCAATATAAACTGGATTTTTATGCATAAATATGGTAAAACGCAACACAACTAAAGCCTGTATCTGATACTTCTAAAAAGACCTAAATTGTTGCAATTTAAATTTACTGATAACCACTAACTCTATTGTTTTAAAGAAAAACCCCAGGTATTAAGACTTGTATGGCTTAATATAACATAAATTATGTCTCTTACTGAAATATGTAGTGGAAAACCTGTGAAAGATTTACGTTATTTAAAAAATCCACATCGTTTTATGCATATTTTGGACTATGGGGGCGCCATTACTTTTGGTGACGTAAAACGTTGCATTAAGTGAGCTACTTGCGTTACCCGTTGCTATTTTTACAACACACCTTTGAAAATAAAATATTAATACGATCACCACAGCTACTGAAAGAGCTTACAGTTGATATAAGTGTACGTTTAAACCAAATGCCATAGCATTTATTTTTCCCCACAAGGAGTCTAAACGTCCCGGATATCGAGTGAAATCCAAGCTAAGAAACTCCTTCAGTGGCTGCGGCTTCATGACAAGCGTCAGCATGTTTTTCATCCTGCCAGGATGGTATCTAGCGTTTCTTGTCTCTGCCATTTGTAATCTCTTTCAGCATCTGTGGTCTACTAAAAGCCTCAAAGGCATCAGGGCTAAAGTGGAAAGAACAAAGACTCTGGTCTTTAGGAAGTTTTATTCGTCCACAGGCATCTTCACATTCTTTTCTTCTCTTCTTATCACTAGGAAAGCAGTGAAGACTTACATAGCTTCTCTTGTTGCCCTTCGACTAAAAATTACAACCAAAAGCCACACAATGTGGCATCATATCAGTATTTTATTTCCGAGTTGTGTATTCTGAGTTGTACTGTGGTAAAAATAGCAACAGGTAGCGCCAGTACCTCACCGAGTGCAGCCATTTCATGTCATCGAAATAATGGCGCCCCCCATAGTCCAAAATATGTATAAAACAATGTGGATTTTTTAAAATTAACGTAAATCTTTCATGGGTTTTCTACTGCATATTTCAGTAAGAGACATCATTTATGTTATATTAAGCCATACAGGTCTTAAAGGATTAGTTCACTTCCAAAACAAAAATTTCCAGATAATGTACTCTCCCTCTTGTCAGCCAAGATGTTAATGTCTTTCTTTCTTCAGTCGTAAAGAAATTATGTTTTTTGAGAAAAACATTTCAGCATTTTTCTCCATATAATGGACTGATATGGTGCCCCAATTTTGAACTTCCAAAATGCAGTTTAAATGCGGCTTCAAACAATCACAAATGCGGTTGTAAACGATCCCAGCCGAGAAAACAAGGGTCTTATCTAGCATAACGTTCGGTTATTTAAAAAAAAAAAATAATACAATTTATATACTTTTTAATGTCAAATGCTCATCTTGTCTTACTCTGCCTGGACTGTTTTTTTTTTCCGGTTCATGACAGTTAGGGTATGTCGAAAAACTCCCATCTCATGTTTTCCCTCAACTTCAAAATCATCCTATATTGCTGTTTTAGCTTTTTTGTTAAGGGTGTGTTCATTTTGCAAAGACTGGGTCGGTACTTCTGCAGTGATGTAGGATGATTTTGAAATGATTTTTGAAGTTGAGGGAGAAAATACGATTGGAGTTTTTCGACATATCCTAACCATCTTGAGCCAGAATACACAGAGTTGAGGGAGAGAAAGGCAAGACGAATAAGAGAGATTAAAAAGTATTTAAATTGTATTTTTTTAAAATGAAAATAACCGATCGTTTTGCTAGATAAGACCCTTCTTCCTCGGCTGGGATTGTTTACAACCGCATTTGGGATCGCTTGAAACTGCATTTAAATGCATTTTGGAAGTTCAAAATCGGGGCACCATATTAGTCCATTAAATGGAAAAAAAAATGCAGAAATGTTTTCCTCAAAAAACATAATTCCTTTACGACTGAAGAAAGAAAGACATGAACATCTTGGATGACAAGGGGGTGAGTATATTACATGTGAATCTTTGTTTTGAAAGTAGACTTCTCCTTTAAAGGATTAGTTCACTTCCAGAACAAAATTTTACAGATAATGTACTCACCCCCTTGTCATCCAAGATGTTCATGTCTTTCTTTCTTCAGTTGTAAAGAAAGTATGTTTTCGAGGAAAACATTTCAGGTTTTTTCTCCATGTAATGGTGCCCCCAAATTTGAACTTCCAAAATGCAGTTTAAATGCGGCTTCAAAGGGCTCTAAACGATCCCAGCCAAGGAAGAAGGGTCTTATCTAGCGAAACGATTGGTTATTTTTCACAAAAACATACAATTTATATACTTTTTAACCTCAAACGCTCATCTTTTCTAGCTCTGTGTTTTTTTTTTCTGGTCATGACAGTTAGGGTTCGTCTAAAAACTCCCATCTCCTTTTCTCCTCCAACTTCAAAGTCATCCTACATCACTGTTTTACCTATTTTTGTGAAAGGTGTTTGATCTTCTTTGAATGTTCACTTTGTTGGCTCTGGGTTGGTATTTCTGCAGCAATGTAGGATGATTTTAAAGTTGGAGGAGAAAATGAGATGAGAGTTTTGAGACGCACCCGAACTGTCATGACTGAAAAAACACAGTTCACATAGAGCTAGACAAGACGAGCATTTGAGGTTAAAAAGTATATAAATTGTAGTTTTTTTAAGTAAATAACCAATTGTTTCGCTAGATAAGACCCTTCTTCCTTGGCTGAGATCATTGAGGCACCATTGAAGTCCATTACATGGAAAGAAATCCTGAAATGTTTTCCCTTAAAAAACATAATTACTTTACGAGTGAAGAAAGAAAGGCATGAACATCTTGGATGACAAGGGGGTGAGTACATTATCTGTAAACTTTTGTTTTGGAAGTGAACTAATCCTTTAACATCCAGGCGGCTAGCGAGTGGATTTTTGTCTTTATTATATATAATATAGACTCTTAATCTCTGGGAATCTCATTGGAATGAGCGAAAGCCATAAGTAGGACCTTAAAAGTTCTGGAAAATGTTGGTTATTACAAGGACAAAACAACAACCCTACAGTAAAACAAATTTACCAAGCATTAGGAACTCCTGGGCTCTAAATGCTTCCCACAGAGCATCCGTCACTGTCACCTCTGTCTAACTCCATATGTTTCACTGGAAACTCCAAAATGCTTTGCCAATGATAAATTAGCTGCTTAGAGAGAGATACACAGATTGTCGCTTGGTTTTTCCCAGTCCTGAAAGAAAAATGGAAAATATTAAATGTTTTCTACCTGAGGAAAGGAGTGAAGAATTGTCTGGGTGATGCAAAAGAATATTTTTGTGACGTACTGGATGTTTTTAATGCACGTGTTATTTGTGTTCATACTTATGTGGTAATATTGCGGAATGTTATTGAAATTTAAAATAACTTTTCTGTTCTAAAATGCGATGGAAAACCTGATTTTACTCCAGTCACATGATACTTCAGACATCATCTTAATATGCTGATTTCCTGTTCAAGAAATAATATTTAATATCAGTGTTGAAAAAAGTTGCGCTGCTTAATATTTTTGTGGAAACTGAGATGCATTTAGGATTCTTTAATGAATGTAAAGTTCAAAAGAACGCCGTTTATTAAAAACAGAAGTCAATTTAATGTACTTTTGCTGAATAGAAAGAAGAGAAAGCATACTGACTAAAACAATTAAAGTCTATCCATTATTTGTTCACTTTCGCATCCAAAACTTGGAGCCAAACCCTTTTACTTTTCATTTCCATGTATTAATAATCATCTTATTGAAGCACTTTAGGCTTCTCTGAAACCATTAAAACAAACCAGGTGTCCAACTGTAAATTTAATTTTATTGGCTCAAACCATAAATTGACATCTGGCTGTAATGTATCATTGAAGCACGAAGCTTAAGAGAACAGCAAGTTCACATTTCCTCAGTGGTAAATGCAGATCTGTACATAAAGTAATGTTACTGACAGGTTTTTTTTGTTTTTTTTGCATCAAAGCAAGAACTTTGGTGGCTTTCTCCCCGGCGCATTAGAAGTTCCGACATGTGCTGACTCTGGCACGGCACTATCGATTCGCTGAGCAACAGAATTGAGTCTTAGACGCGGGCCTCAGGGGGGCTAGCAAAGTAATCCTGGAAAACTGGGTTTCTGTGAAAATCGAATCATTTGCATATTGAATTGGGTAATGAGTTTTCAGAGGCGTCGTCCTCTAAATGACAGGAGTCCTGTGAAGGGGGCGAAAGGATAAGCCTTGGCCTGTTAATCCACTAATGTAATGATCTCCATGTCACCTCCAACATTGCAGGGTCAAGTCAACATCCATTTACGTAATACAGAACTATCGATGTCTGCTCTTTGCGGCCTTTCAATAGACAATGGCTATTTTTGATTGGGTATTGAGTACCGATGTTCAATCTGCAAGGTGAAAAAGGGCCATTTGTTTGGACCTTGAGGTAAAATTGGTCTCTTGTGCAAATATATGCATTTTTTTCTGATTCTTAAAAGGCCTAGAGAGTATCCAAACAGTGACCTCTGACATTCAAGAGTCAAAGGACATAGTGAGGTCATAATCTTGTATTTTTAAAGGGATAGTTCAGACAAAAATTAAAATTCTGTCATTAATTACTCACCCTCATGACCTTCGTTTATCTTCAGAACACAAATTAAGATATTTTTGATGATGAAATCTAAGAAAAGTAGTAAGGACATTGTTAAAATAGTCCATGTGACATCAATGCTTCAACCTTCATTTTATGCAGCTATGAGAATAATTTTTTGTGCCCAGAGAAGGCCAAAATAATGACTTTATTTAACAATTTCTTCTCTTCCGTGTCAGTTTTTGATGTGCGTTCACAGGCCTTGTATGTGGTAGTACCGTTGCTGTCTATTCAGGGTCAGAAAGCTCGTGGATTTCATCAAAAATATATTAATTTGTGTTCCAAAGATGAATGAAGGTCTTATGGGTTTGGAACGACTTGAGGGCAATTAATTAATTACAGAATTTAAATTTTTGGGTGGACTTGAATTTTAATGGGAGAATCTAGTCGCTTATAGTGTAAACAACTCTTTTCTGAAAGAAATTAATACTTGGATAACAGAGAAAAAGAAAAAAGCCACTCAAAAATAATAAATAAACTCGCAATTGCGAGAAAAAAGGTCACAATTCTGAGTAAAAAAAATCACAATTGTGAGATATGAACTCACAATTCTGTCTGAAAAAAGTAGAGAGATATAAACATAATTCTGACAAAAAGTCACAGTTGTGAGATATATTACAATTCTGAGAAAAAAGTTCTAATAGCGAGATATAAATGCGCAATTCTCAGAAAAAACACCAGAATTGTGAGATATAAACTCGCAATTGTAAAAAAAAAAGTCACAATTCTGAGTAAAAATAGTCACAGTTATGAGAAATGAACTCACAAATGACTGAAAAAAAAAAGAGTTGTGAGATATGAACTTACCATTCTAAGTAGAAAGTCACAATTTTGAGATATGAACACAATTCTGACGAAAAAGTGTGAGATATAAACGTGCAATTCTCAGAAAAAAACACCAGAAATGCGAGATATAAGCTCACAATTCTGAGATAAAAAGCCAGAGCTGTGAGATATAAACTCGCAATTGCGAAAAAAAGTCACAATTCTGAGTAAAAAAGTCACAATTATGAGCTATGAACTCACAATTCTAAGTAGAATTTTGAGATATGAACACAATTCTGATGAAAAAAGTCACAGCTGCGAGGTATAAACAATTCTGATGAAAAAAGTCATAATTGTGGGATATAAACTAAAAATTCTGAGAAAAAAATTCACATTTGAGCGATATTAACATAATTCTGACAAAAAAAGTCACAATTGTGAGAAAATATCCAAATAGATTTAAATGTGCAGTTCTCAGAAAAAACAACAGAATCACAATTGCGAAAAAAAAGTCACAATTCTGAGTAAAGAATAGTCACAATTATGAGATATGAACTCACAAATGACTAAAAAAAGTCACAATTGTGAGATATGAAATCACAATTTTAAGTAGAAAGTCACAATTTTGAGATATGAACACAACTCTGATTTAAAAAAAAAAAGTCACAACTGTTAGATATAAACATAATTCTGACAAAAAAGTCTCAACTGTGAGATATAAACGTGCAATTCTCAGAAAAAAACACCAGAAATGCGAGATATAAGCTCACAATTCTGAGAAAAAAGACAGAATTGTGAGATATAAACTCGCAATTCTAAATAGTCACAATTTTGAGATACGAACACAATTCTGATGAAAAAAGTCACAATTATGAGCTATGAACTCACAATTCTAAATAGAAAGTCACAATTTTGAGATACGAACATAATTCTGACAAAAAAGTCACAATTGTGAGAAAAAAAAATCCTTATAGCAAGATATAAACTTGCTATTGCGAAAAAAATTCACAATTCTGACTAAAAAAAAGAATTGTGCACAATTCTAAGTAGAAAGTCAACAATTCTGATTTTTTTAAAAAAGTCACAACTGCGAGATATAAATGTGCAATTCTCCGAAAAAGCACCAGAATTGCAAGATATAAGCTCACAATTCTGAGAAAAAAAGCCAGAATTGTGAGATATAAACTTGCAAACTTACGAAAATTATGAAAAAAAGAAAAAAAGTCACAATTCTGAGTAAAAAAGTCACAATTATGAGCTATGAACTCACAATTCTAAATAAAAAGTCACAATTCTGAGATATAAACACAATGAACATATGAACAGAAAACAAGTCACAATTATGAGCTATGAACTCACAATTCTCAAAGTAGAAAGTCCAAATTTTGAGATGTGAACACAATTCTGATGAAAAAAATCACGACTGCGGGATATAAACGAAAAATTCTGAGAAAAAAGTCACATTTGAGAGATATTAACGTAATTCTGACAAAAAAAAATCCCAATAGCAAGATATAAATGTGCAATTCTCAGAAAAAAAAACACCAGAATTGTGAGATATAAACTCGCGATTGCGAAAAAAAAGTCACAATTCTGAGTAAAAAATAGTCACAATTATGAGAAATGAACTCACAATTCTAAGTAGAAAGTCACAATTTTGAGATACAAACACAATTCTGATGAAAAAAGTCACAACTGCGGGGTGTAACAATTCTGAGAGAAAAGTCAGATTGAGAGATACAAACTAAAAATTCTGAGAAAAAAGTCACATTTGAGAGATATGAACTCACAATTCTGAAAAAAAATTCCCAATAGCGAGATATAAATGTGCAATTCTCTGAAAAAACAACAGAATTGTGAGATATAAACTCGTAATTGCGAGAAAAAAGTGACAATTCTAAGTAAAAAAAAGTCACAACTATGAGATATGAACTCAATTCTAAGTAGAAAGTAACTAAAGATATTAACATAATTCTGACAAAAAAAAAAGTCACAACTGTGAGATATAACCTCGCAATTGCGAAAAAAAAGTCACAATTCTGAGTAAAAAATAGGCACAATTATGAGATATGAACTCACAAATGACTAAAAAAAGTCACAATTGTGAGATATGAACTCACAATTCTAAGTAGAAAGTCACAATTTTGAGATATGATATAAAAACAAAAAAACAATTCTGAGAGAAAAGTCAGACTGAGAGATATAAACAAAATTCTGACAAAAAAAAAGTCACAAGTGCGAGATATGAACTAACAATTCTGAGAAAAAAGTCACATTTGAGAAATATGAACATAATTCTGACAAAAAAAAGTCACAGTTGTGAAGATATCTGACAGTTGTCAAAATCGTGAGATAAAAAGTCGTAATAACCTTTTTTATTTTTATTCAGTGGAGGAAACAAGTATCCATAGTTTTCAGCTTTTACATTTATTTTTTTATTTTATTTTTTTTTTGCATAGCATATCAGCATATTTCGGCACATTAAAATGATTTCTGAAGGATCATGTGACACTGAAGACTAGAGTAATGATGCTGAAAATTCAGCTTTAAAATCACAGGAACAAATGAAATACTAAAACATATGAAATTAGAAAAAAAGTTAAACTCTAACAATATTTCATAGTACTACTGTTTTTCTGATAAAAAAACGCAGCCTTGGTGAGCATGAGAGACTTCTTTCGGTACGTTTTGTACTGAGTCCATTAGTCATGGTCTTTGAAGGTGCAGACATAATAATTTCACTTTAAATTTGATCATAAGTGGCACTTGGTCTGAAAAGTTCGAGAAGCTTCAAATGAAGCATTCATAAATGTATTCTCTGTTATATTTCTAGTGCGATGAAACCCCACTGAACAAAAGCTCTGATGTCTTCACCTGGACAATCACGCTGAATGAGAAGTCAGGTTTTTAAAAAAAGTATGTATGCTCTTAGCATTCACACAAGAAATTGACTTTCAATAGATTTTATGCTTGTAATCAGTGAGGTTCAGTTCATATTTCTCCATATAAGAAAATCTATGGGAAAGCGCATAGCAATACAGCATAAAGCCTCTTTCCATTTGTCTTCTCCCATCGCTTGACACCAAATAAAGAAGCCGTGAAAGGAATGGATCGTCTATTAAATCTAAAGAAAGTTTAAACAAAAAACAAGCGGAAGAATCAAAGCAAATTGCCCTTTGAAGGCTTTGTGTTCAAAACAGATTTTCCGCAGCATGTCAAAGATGACTTTCCCACGTCCGACACAGGGCCTTGACCACCCACTGCAATGTTTTGAAAGAGTTGTTATTTCCAACGTTACAAGTGGCAGAGACTGTCACTGTGATCGATGCCACCCTCTGACCAGATTGTGTGCTCAATGTCCATAGGGCCCTCCCGCTGAGGTGAAAGACCCGAGCGCTTGCGTCGTCCCCACCTCCAGCGTTTGACATTTTTATCCCCGTACTTTCTGTATACACCTCTTTTCCAGGCCAGAGTGTGCTCGGTTGCTGGCAAACAATGAGGATAAGCTGACGAGGGGTGGGGGGTTTTCTTTGAATAATAAATCGTCTCGGCATCTGCGAGGTGATTGTTTATCATTTTTTACTTCTTTGAGGCATCGCTGCGAAAATATAAACACGTAGGCAACGGTAGACTTGACTGAACTTTGTGTTCTGCAAAGTACTGCTGTTCCATCCTGGTTCAAATTAGAAGCGAAAGTGGAATGAAAACATAAGATGCGAAGATGACAACAAACATGGACCTGTGACCTCACAGAGGCTGCTGGGAGATTGAAGAGCCAGACATTGGGCATGACGGGCCTCATCTGGACATGCCTTGACCCAAAGGTGAGCCAGTTGTGAGTCAGATGAATCTGTTAGTGGCTGTGTAGTTGAAAGTGCATAATAAAAAACAGAAAATGTGCACTTTTGACCCCTGATCTTTCTGTGGCCGACAGTCTGTTTTCTTCTGTAGACTTTGTACTTCATATTCTGTTTTTTTTTTATCAGCGTCCTTAAGGGACACCCATAGTTCATCCTTATTTTATTACATTATAGAAATAGTAAAAAAAAAAGAAAGAATAAATAAAAACATGACATTAAAAGTATTCTGTACTACTTATTTTGTTCAGTGTTCTTGTTCAGCTGAAAATAAATAAAATATGTATAATATAAAAACTATAATATATTAATTGGATACTTTTCTCAGAATTACTAGGGAAGAACTACAAGGAAGAATTCATTGAAATATTAAATATATTGTGTGAATATATGTATGTATAAATATATGTTTGATATATTTATTTATTTATTTTGGTGTCTTTAGAAATTTAGATTTGATGCAATGATTTGAAAGTGAGTAAATTATTTATTTATTTACTTATTAAAAAG
Source organism: Labeo rohita (assembly GCF_022985175.1). Lineage (NCBI taxonomy): Eukaryota > Metazoa > Chordata > Actinopteri > Cypriniformes > Cyprinidae > Labeo > Labeo rohita. The sequence goes on from NC_066893.1 coordinate 20,957,556, forward strand.
AATAATTTACATATGTTTTAAATTATATATATGTACATTTTAAAGATATTGTGTGAATTATTAATATGGTATCTTAAGAAATTTGTATCAACAGAAAAAATAAACTACAAAGGAAGGATTCATTGAAAAAAATATTAATTGTATATTATTGTTAAATATATTTTTGATTTATATATTTATTTATTTATTTAAAAATAAATAATTTATATGTTTTAAAATAATTGTAAATAAATATGTTGTGTAAAATGTTAAAGAAATGTATAATATATTAATTGAATTCAATGAAATATTAAATGTATTGTTTGAAACAATATATATTTAGTTTGGGAAGAATTAATTGAAATGTTTAAATGTATTGTGTGAATTATTAATTTTTTTTTTGTCTTGGTGTCTTAAGAAATTTTGATCAACAGAAAAATGTAACTACAAAGGGATAATTCATTGAAACCACAAAGGAAAAACATGTATTGAAAAAAAAAATATTGTATATTATTTTTAAATATATTGTGTTAAACATTTTTTTTTTATTATTTAAAAAATCTATTATTTATATATGTTTTAAATTTTATCTAAATAATTGTTAATTAATATGATATAAAAAATGTAAAATAAATTTGTAATATATTCACTGAACTCATTAAAATATTAAATATATTGTGTGAAACATTAATATATTTTTATTTTGGTGTCTTAAGAAATTTTAATTTTAATACAAAGGAAGATTTAATTGAAAAATATTATGTGTATATTATTGTTAAATATATTGCGTAAAACTTTTATATATTTATTTATTTTAAGAATTTGTCATTTTATATATGTTTTTAAATATATATATAAAATTGTAAATTAAATTATTATAGAAATGTTTTAATAAATGTATAATATATTCATTGAATTTATTGAAATATTAAATATATTTTGTGAATCATATATATATATATATATATATAATATTTTTTAGTTTGGTGTCTTCAGGCATTTTGTAAATGTAAACTACAAAGAAAGAATTAATTGAAATATTAAATATATTATGTGAATTATTAATATATTTTTTATTTTGGTGTCTTGAAATTTTGATCAACAGAAAAAATAAACTACAAAGAAAAAAATAATTGAAAAAAAATTAATTGTATATTATTGTTAAATATATTTTGTGAAACATTTACATGTTTATTTATTAAAAAAACAATATGTTTTTAAATTATATCTAAATAATTAATATTTTATAGAAAATGTTAAATAAATTTATAATGTAGTCACTGAAATATTAAATGTATTGTGTGAATTATTCATATTTTTTTATCTTGGTGGCTTAAGAAATTTTGATCAACAGAATAATTGAACAACAAAGAAAGAATTCATTGAAATATTAAATATATTATGTGAAATGTTTTGGTGTCTTCAGATATTTTGATTTAATGGAATGATTTGAAATTAATTAATTAATTAATTTTTTAAAAAGCCAATAATCTATATATGTTTTAAATGATATCTAAATATTTGTATATTAACATGTGATTGAAAATGTAAAAAAAAAAAAAAAAAAAAAAAAAAAAAAAGATTTATTTATTTATATATATGTGACCCTGGACCACAAAACCAGTCTTAAGTGGTACAGATATATTTGTATCAATAGCCAACACTACATTGTATGGGTCAAAATTATAGATTTTTCTTTTATGCAAAAAATCATTGGGATATTAAAATCATGTTCCATAAAGATATTTTGTAAATTTCCTACCATAAATATATCAAAACTTAATTTTCAAAATTTCAAAAGAATTACCCTTATGACTGGTGTTGTGGTCCAGTCTACATATATGTGTGTATATATATATATATATATATATATATATATAGATAGATAGATAGATAGATAGATATACACACCAGATATATGTATATATATATATATATATATATATATATATATATACATACACCAGAGGTCGCGTTAACCGAAAATTCTCCGCCATTGACGGATTTTTTTTTTTTAAGTGACGGAAAAATCTGAAGGCCGTCCGTCATTTTGACGGATTGCACTGAGGGTAATCTATTGTAGCTGTAATTCCCACTCCTGTCCGGTTGGTGGCGAGTGCGCTGCAATGTAGCAGCAGAGCGATGGATCCACAACTAAAACGGAACTGTCACGAATGTTTTCCTGTGTTTGATTACGCACAGGCGAGTACACAGATGCTAAGACGATCTATCACGCCACATTAAAGAGCGCCAAAACGGTATTTATTTCTTGAATTTCCTAATGAAGTGGACATAATTTGAAATCGGAGACTTTGTTGTATATCAAAAGTAACACAAAGCCTACCCGATTGCTATTTTTTGGAAGGAAGACGCACTATGCACTGTTTATTCATCAACTGAAAACATCATAGACCAAAAGATCGATTGTGATTTAAGAATGATTTTGGTTCATTAAAATGAGAATCTATAAAAATCGAGAAATCGTTTTTTTTTTTTTTGTTTTGTTTTGTTTTGTTTACCCAGCCCTAGCGTATTTTGTTGTTTTGTAACGCTGCGCTGTCGTCCTGTAGGTTCATGATTAAAAATGAATATGTGAAAAAAAAATAGAAGCAATTAACTTTTTTTTTAATTCTTATTAAAATATGAAAATTATAATGACGGATAATAATAGATGATGACGGAATTTGTACGACCCTGTTGGACAATGGGCAATGTTAAAGTATAGAGTAACCTCTGATATATATATAAAGATATATATATATATATACAATCATGCGAAAAAGTTGAATTTCATGGTTTTCTGTATAAGGACATAATAAAAAATTTTCTGGTCCTTGACAGGTCTTAAAATTTAGAAAAATAAATCCTCAGGTAAACATCATCACATTACATATCACACTATGTCATTATTTATTTAACAAAAATAAAGCCAATATGGAAAAGCCATGTGTGACAACGTTGGGACACCCTATGAGTCAACTGCCTGTAGATCCACTTTTAGCAGCAATAACTTGAAGCATTCATTTTCTGTATGACTTTATCAGTCCCTCACATCATTCTGGAGGAATTTGGACTACTCTTCTTTTCAGCATTGCTCCAGTTTATTGAGGTTTGTGGGCATTTGCTTATGCACAGCTCTCACCACAGCATTTGAGTCAGGATGAGCTCTGGACTTGGACTGGGCTATTGCTACACCTTGATTCTTGTCTTTTCAGCCATTCTGTTGTAGATTTGCTGGTGTGTTTGGGATCATTGTCCTGTTGCATGACCCAATTTTGGCCCAACTTTAGATGTCAGACAGATGCCGTCACATTTGACTGTAGAATACTTTGATATACAGAGGAGTTCATGGATAACTCAGTGACTGTGAGGTGCCCAGGTCCTGTGTCTACAAAACAAGCCCAAAATTATCAGCCCTCCACCAGCATGCTTGTCTTTTGGTATGAGGTGTTTGTGCTGATATGCTCTTTAGGTTTTCACCAAACTTGGCGCTGTGCATTATGGCCAAACATCTCCACTTCGGTCTCGTAGAGTCTAATGTGTAGTTCTTGGGTTGTCTACCATTTCTCTGAGCTTTACACGGTCTGATCTTAGGGTGAATTTTCTGGGACGTCCACTCCTGGAAGGAGAGGTGTCTGTTTTAAATGTCTTCCACTTGTGAATAAACTTCAAATTGTTTGGAAATGGCCATATTACTCTTGTCAGATTAGTGGCAGCAACAATTGCTTCTCTAAGATGATTGCTGATGTCTTACCTACTTGGCATTGTGTTAACACACACCTGAAGGCTCCAGACCAGCAAACTGCCAAAGCTTATGCTTTTATAGAGGCGCTCAGACTTGCTGATGATCAGTTAATCAAAGGTATTTAATTATCAGTGCTTGACTGTTATTTACCGTCTTAATTCCAATGTTAACAGTAAGGGCGTCCTAACTTTGTCACACATGGCTTTTCCATATTGCCTTTATTTTTGTTCAGTAAATAATGACACGGTGCAATTTGTCATGTGTTGCTGTTCATCTGAGATTTTATTTTCAAAAATTTAAGACCAGCCAAGCACCATTCTTTTTTTTTTAATGATGTCCTGATACAGAAAACCATGGAATTCAATAGGGTGTCCTAACTTTTTCACATGACTTTATATATACACACACATTTGGTGCCCTCAAAAGTACTCCTTTTTGAATCACAGAGAGAGAAAAAAACATCTTAAGTTTGGAACGACATTAGGGTGAGGGTGAGTAAATTATTTCTTTAATGCACAATCTCTCATTTATTCTTTTCCAGATTTAGGATTTGTTTCTTACGATATTTTGAAGAGAGCACTTATGATATTGGCTCTCATCTGCCAAGCTATAAACTTCTGCCAAAGAACTTCTATCAGACTTCACTGAGCCAGGGATAATTATGAAATAATTAATTGCACTAATGATGATTACGATTATGGATATAATCCTCAATCATATAATCAGAGAACAGCAAGAAATATCCTTAAAGGCGGAATATGAAAATGAAAAGGCCGTCCATGCGCCACATCAGCTTTCAGATGCACGTTATAATACTTAAACTTCCTAAACAGGTCGCTTGCCAGAATGTGTCTTGTTTGATGAATAGTTAGCAGGTGTTTCTTACTCGTACCGACAGCCATTAATCTGCTCGCTCAAGAGCGGGAGACGCAATGTGTGTACAGTGAGCGATACCATTCCTCATAATTATTCATTCACGTCGCTTTCTGATCCCCCATGATTGTGATGTGTCTTTTTTCGGGCCCTTGGGAGACTGGCGGAACATCCATTTACACACCAAAAGAGTTGCGAGACAAATATCCAAAGTCATTCAGCTAACAACTTTTTAGCAAAGGTGAAAGAGTGAGACGAGGGAGGAAGAGAAAGCGAGCGAGCGAGCATCTCTTTGTCATGGTAATTGTTAACAGCGAGCGAGGAGGGAGCCTCAGGTGGCCATGCCAACTTAATATCCAGCGACTTTGATTTATTGCCAGATAATCACTCCCATAATCCTCTATAAAAGATAGGATTATTTTTGCCACCTGGCCTCTCTATGTTTATTTAACGAGACACCGCCATCAGATCAATGATGTCAAGAAGAATGGCACGTCTCCACGAACTTTCAAACCGCAGAGGCGTCCAAGCCACGTCTTGGATTGACTCTTTGTTAGATTGCATTACGGATGGCTTTTATTATACATTAGCCTCTCGCTAATCTAAAATGATAGCTTGGATGATGATAGAGTCTCTGTGAATTGCAATTTTCCCGCTTTTTTTTTTCTGTACAATGTGTCTCCTCGGTCTCTAATGACTGAAAGGCCCTTGATAAATCCGGCAGCACCATGAAGGAGAACTTCGAAATTGGTCTTAAAGGCAATTTATGCATCGACCGGAACAGTACGTTTTTATCAGACTGATGATAGCGATTTCTGTTTTGTATTTTTTATAATAATCTGTGCAAATAGACACTAGACAACAAACTAAATGAGCTGTCATTCAAGCGTGAAATTTAAGAGCGCGTGAGACGCTAATATACTAGTTTGTTTCCTTTCGAGCAAGTTACGCGCGCTGAATATGTAAAGAAGGTGCGCTTTTTTATTATTCAGACCGTGTCGGGGTACGTTCTTCGACTGGTGTCCTTTTTAACAAGTTAATACGTTTAGAAACCCCCTGAAAAAAAGAAAAACATTACATTGCATTTTTAATGGTATGTTATCTTCTTTAATAGGATTTGTGGAGGGTTGCATTTGCATAATGCATTATTACCCAACAAGACGGCCTTCGACGGTGAGATACAGATCTCAGCCACACACGCACACACCGTTCTCAGGTCCGCACTTTATTATCCTCGATTTATTCAGCACGAGAGTCTCAGGAACATGACTTCACAGCCAATGTTCTGGGAGGTTGAAGTAAATGGAAATAGGCATCTTACTTAATTAAGAAAGGCCTCGTGTCCTGCTCGATAAAAAGGGTCTGGAATTATGGCAGTCATCATAGGGCCCCATAGAGTGAATAATTGGATGTTTTAGGCCGAAAAAATAAATGATCTAGAAAATCCTCTCTCGCTGAGCCAATAGAACTAATTAAAAATGAGGCCGATATCGTCCAGTCGCACAAGGGGCGGATGTACGGCTCCCAGATCGCTCCTTGATTAGCACCTCGACTAATTCCAAACAGATGAATTCACTGTAACGTTTCTACTCTCTGTGTGCGCACTTAATTTTATTTGCTACTTTCAGTAAAGGGGGAACAAAATAGGGCCTGAAACTCTTCCAAAATTATTTCTTTTTTTTCCTACAATGATCAGTCAAAGGAATTGCTCAGACTAATTTGATTTTCTTTTTATGATCATGCATTTGCAACCCTGTTACTAAAATTTGGGATATGTCTAGTAATAGGCTAACCATTAAATATAAAAAATTCAGCTGTCAGTTTAAAAGGATTAGCTTAGTTTATAGTCATTGATAAACTTATATTTTTAAAAAATGAAGTACTGTACATATATATTTTTTTTATTCTTAGTTACTTGAACAACAGGGCTGAATGTTGAACTTGGCAGGTACAGGCAACATCTCAAAAACTGAGAACATTTTATGTTGTAGAATGGCGCCAAATGATGTTACTTATTTGGTGTCATTCAAAGAATGTTTTTTTTTTTTTTTTTTCCTACAATAATCAGTCAAAGGAATTGCTTAGACTAATTTAATTTTCATTTTATGCAACCCTGTTACTGAAATTGGGGATATGTGTAGTAATAGGCTAACCATTAAATATCAAAAATATAATATTTATTAAATCTATATTAAAACCCCTATATGCTAGAATGGGTAACAGGGTTGAAAAATTAGCCTAAACTCAGTTGTCACTTTGAAAGGATTAGCTAGTTTAGGGTGAAATGTTGGTCTGTAGTCATTGATGAACTTATATTTTCCAAAAAAACAAAAAAAAAGTTATTGTAAGTTATATTCTTACAATAACCTAAATAACAGGGTTGAATGGTTAAACCTGGCAAGTACAGGTAACATCTCGAAAAAAAAAAAAAAAAAAAACAGAAAAATTTGGAAAATTTCATCTTGTAGAATGGTGCCAAATGATGTTACTTATTTTGTGTCAGTTTTAAGGATTTTTTTCTACAATGATCAGTCAAAGGAATGGCTCAGACTAATTTGATTTTCTTTTTATGATCATGCATTTGCAACCCTGTTACTGAAATTTGGGATATGTTGGCTAAACTTTAAATATCAAAAATATAATATTTATTGGATCTTAATTAAAACCCCTATAGTTGTCATTTTGAAAAGATTAGCTAGTTTGGGGTGGAATGTTGGTTTATAGTCATTGATTAAACTTATATTTTCAAAAATGAAGTATTATAATTTTTTTTATGCATTTGCAACCCTGTTACTGAAATTTGGGATATGTCAGGGGTTCTTACCATAACTTAAATAACATAATTGAATAGTTGAACATTTGAACTTTTCTCAAAAGTCAGTAATTTAATGAGAATATATCAAGAATATAATATTTATTAGATCTAAAACTCCTATGTGCTAGAATGGGTAACAGGGTAGAAAAATGGGCCTAAACTCACTTGTCACTTGTCACTTTGAAAGGCTTAGCTAGTTTGGGGTGAAATGTTGGTTTATAGTCATTGATAAACTTATGTTTTCTTACAATAACCTAAATAACAGGGTTGAATGGTTAAACTTGGCAACTACAGGTAATATTTCAAAAAATTGAGAACATTTCATGTTACTTATTTTGTGTCGCAGTTTTAAGGTTTTTTTTCTACAATGATCAGTCAAAGAAAATGCTCAGATTAATTTGGTTTTCTTTTTATGATCATGCATTTGCAACCCTGTTACTGAAATTTGGGATATGTAGGCTAAACATTAAATATCATAAATATAATAGTTATATTTATGATTATATGCAAATGCATGAATCAAAATTTCACCCCAAACTAAAGCCTTTCAAAGTTTAGACCAATTGTTCTACCCTGTTACCCATTCTAGCATATAGGGGTTTTAATATAGATCTAATAAATATTATATTCTTGATATATTCTTGATAAATTATTGACTTTTGAGAAAAGTTCAAAATTTCAACTATTCAATTCTGTTATTTAAGGTATATATATATATATATATATATATCATATATCAGTACAATATAATCGGTAACAGCATTGAAAAATTGGCTTAAATTCAGTTGTTTGAAAGGATGAGCTAGTTTGGGTGAAATGTTGGTTTATAGTCGTTGATAAATAATGTATATATATTCTTACAATAACTTAAATAACAGGGTTGAATGGTTGAACTTTGCGAATACAGACAACATCTCAAATTTGTAAAAATTGAGAAAAGTTTTAGCTTTATGTTTGTTTTTGACAATATATTACTTTGCTTGTTTGTTTTATATGTCTTTATAGTTTTTTTTTAATTAATTTTAGTTTTAATATTAATTTTAGTAAATCAAGTTAAACTACATGAAAATGAAAAATGTTTCATTAGGAACTAGCTGAATTAAAATGTTTAAGTTGTATACATACAGTCTGTTATTTTATTCCAGTTAACGTTTATTTTATTTGAAGCATCAATTTTTATTTTTTATTTTTTGGTTAGTTTAGTTTTTGTTACCTATAATAATCCTGGTTTGTGTCTGCCAAAATCACTATTTATAGGGAGCACCATATTAAATTTTCGTGATGGGTATATATCAGTTTATTGCATAGTTCTAATGCAACAAAAAAAATAGAAATTTTGCATTTAACGTTAAAAAATAAACATTAAAAAAAAACACACACCAAGGTGCATTTAACACACAGTCTGCAATTACATATGCTAGTTTAGGTATGCATAAACCTCTTCTTAAAGTACACATTCTCTTCTCTTTTTGTTTTTGTGCGTTTGTTCCTCTGTGACTGACGTGAGAAAAACAAGAAAATGATGGGTATTCTGAGGGCGTAGCTATTTTTGATTCAGAGCTGAACTGCTGTTAATGCTGCCGACTCGCTCTCATCATCGGAGGTTTATATTGGGCCACACATTAGCTGAGAATGAAGGTGTCAGGACTGGGGCACCACGAAATACCAAATTACAGTGACATCTTTCAGGTTATGAAGTGCATTAACATTTCCTCTTGAAACGACATGCAAAACACAGCGCATCCTGAATGAGGAAGCAGCATCGAGGCTGATGCGGCCGCACCGTTTGGGGTTTGTTATTCAGAGCTCTCGTCGCACCCAGTTTAGTGTCATTTAAGTAAGGGTGCGAGATCCTTTTGTGGCCTTTCTAGTAGGCCCAGGTGTGAAATGGCTGATATAGAGGCGATCATGGAATCGCAGCTGGTTAATGCTATCTGTGATTGATTTCTCCAGTGCCACCCATGTCTGTAGAATTGGATTTCTGAGCTCTTGCTGATGTAGATCCCGATTCGGCGAGAAAGTCTAATCTCGCCGGCAATGTGTGTCAGCAAAGCCTTTTTGTCGAACTTGTTCATTGCAAGGGAAAGAGATGAGGTGCGGCTTTGAGATGGAGACCTTATAGCCTCTCCAAATGAAGCACAAGTTCGAACAAAATAGCCCAAGTGTGGCTGCCTGTGTTGTTAACATCACATCAGTGGAACTGTGTGGTTTGTGCATAGAGTAGCAAACAAATCACACAACCTCTTTGTCATGGAGATTTTAACTTAAAGGGATAGTCAACCCAAAAATTTTGTCATCTTTACTCACCCTCATATACTTTTAAATTTGCTTTAGGTTAAAAATGTAAGTAATCAACAGTTTCGGTTAAGAATTTTGGTAACCAAATGGTTAAGGATGTTGGTAACCAAACGGATTTGGATAAAAATGACAATCAAATGCTTTAGGTTAAGAATGTTGGTAACCAGACTGTTTTGGCTAAAAATGTTGGTATCCAAATGGTTAAAAATGTTGGTAACTAAAACATTTAGGTTTAGAATGTTGGTAACCAAATTAATTTTATTAAAAATGTTAATTAATGTTTATTAAAAGTGGTAATAAAATGGTTTAGGTTAAGAATGTTAATAATCAAACATTTCGGTTAAGAATGTTGGCAACCAACCAACCAACCAGTGTTTTGGTTACAAATTTTTTACGCAAATGGTTTATGTTAAGAATGTTGGTAATCAAACAGCTTAGGTAAAAATGCTGATAATCAAACAGTTTAGGTTAAGAATGTTGGTAATCAAACGGTTTTGGTTAAGATTGTTGGTAACCAAATGGTTAAGAATGTTGGTAACCAGACTGTATTGGCCAAAAATGTTGCTGTCCAAATGGTTAAGAATGTTGGTAACTAAAACGTTTAGGTTTAGAATGTTGGTAACCAAATGAATTTTTATTACAAATGTTAATAAATGTTTATTAAAAGTGGTAATAAAATGGTTTAGGTTAAGAATGTTGGTAATCAAACGTTTCGGTTAAGAATGTTGGCAACCAACCAATCAACGTTTTGGTTACAGATTTTGTTACGAAAACGGTTTATGTTAAGAATGTTGCTAATCAAACAGTTTAGGTAAAAATGCTGATAATCAAACAGTTCAGGTTAAGAATGTAGATAATCAAACTGTTTTGGTTAAGATTGTTGGTAACCAAATGGTTAAGAATGTTGGTAACCAAACATAATTCAGTTATAAATGTTGGCAATCAAATGCTTTAGGCTAAGAATGTTGGTAATCAGTCAGTTTAGGTTTAAAATGTTGGTAATCAAATGGTTTTGGTTAAAAATGTTGGTAACCACACAGTTTTGTTAAAAAAAAAAAAAAGGTTAGTAACCAAATGGTTAAGAATGCTGGTAACCAAACAACATTGGTTAAAAATGTTGGTAACAAAATAAATAAATAAACAAAAAATGTTGGTAACCAAACTGTTTTGCCTGAAAATATTGGTAACCAAATGGTTTTGGTTAGAAATGTTGGTAACCTAATGGTTAAGAATGTTGGTAATCAAATTATTTTGATTAAAAAATGTTGGTAATCAAACGTTTTAGGTTAAGACTGTTGGTTAGCAAACGGTTTATGTTAAGAATGATGGTAATCAAACAGTTTAGGTGAAGAATCTTGGTAACCAAACGGTTTTGGTTAAAAATGTCCGTGACCAGATAGTTAAGAATGTTGGTTATAAAAAAAGTTTAGGCTTAGAATGGTGGTAACCAAATCATTTTGATTAAAAATGTTTGTAATCAAATTGATTAGGTTAAGAAGGTTGGTAACCAGATGGGTTTGGTTAAAAATGTTGATACTTAAATCCTTTAGGTTAAGAATGTTGGTAATCAGACGGTTTCTGTTAATACAGTTTAAATTAAAAGTGTCTGTAATCAAACAGTTTTGGTTAAGAATGTTGGTAATCAAATGGTTTTGGCTAAGAATGTTGGTAATCAGACAATTGTTTTATATCCCGTTGACTTCCTTAGCATGGACAAAAATACTGTGGGTCAGTGAGATCCGGAACAGCTTGATTACCTGCATTCTTAAACAAAAACGTTTGATTACCACCATTCTTAACCATTTGGTCACCACCATTCTTATATCTTCTTTTGTGTTTCACTAAACTAAGAAAGAAAGTCCTACAGGTTTAGAACAACAGGAGGGTGAGTGAACGAGTAAATGATGTCCTATTAATATGACTAGAGAATTTGCATTCAGATTATGTAACCACTTTGTTTTTTGCAAAATTAAAGTTGGGTTTTCCAATGAACTTTTCCAAAGAACTTAGACCCCTGTAGAGTGAATTGGCCAATGTGCAGACTTCAGTATTATGTGGTTTAATTACAGCAATGCATTATTTTTGTCTGTTACAGGTAATGGTGACACAGATGTGTAATATGACTCATGGATATAAGGTACTGTCAAACACACTAAAGTTTTGAAATAAAAATAATATTAACCAAAATTTCCCTGCAGATACTTCCAGTTAATAATGAGATGTCCTAATAGTAAAGATTATAAATGAGGAGTATTATGATTACTATGATTATCTAGCGGTCTTTAAAAGTATGAATGAAAAGTGGATTTATCATAGCTGAAGTGAACTACACATTTAATGCAAAAAAAAAAAAAAAAATGGGGTTTTCAAACAATTCACTTTTTGGTCCACACAAATAGGTCTGAGTTTGGTTCTTTTAAAAGCATGAAAACATTATCATAGAATATCTTATGTCTCTGTTTTTAATACATTTGTTAGATATCAGAATATTTTTTTCAACCATCCAAATGCATATTTTCTGTTCTGTTCTGAGCATTTGTTATAACAACATCCCTGAAGTTAAGCAAGAAAATTCCATTAATAGTTATCTCCAGAGTACAAATCAAAAATCTCTCATCCCTTGTGCATTTGTCTGACTTCATATGATTGAGTTTAGAAAATTCTTGTTGACAGCCAGACAGACAGTGCGATAAATAAATTTCAATGTAAGATTCAGAAACTCATTCAGTCTCGGTTCAAAGTTGTCAAAGTAAATTAGAGAAAATGGTCTTCATGCATGTAATAGTAACGATTTTCTGTCAGTTCCGATAGATGAAAAAGCAAGCACCCAGTAACCTCTGAAGACAAGGTACACATCTAGAACAAAACGAAATATGTTTACCTGCTATGAGTGTAATATTCCATCAGATCCAGGGGTAATTGCGTGAAATGACACTGATGCCGCATAACCTTTATGGAAATAACTTTTAAATTCCAGCGGGCTGTTATTTCTAAAAGCAGTACTTTTGAAACGCTTTAGCTGAACCTTAAAATCTAGCTGTGAATAATTTGTTCATCGTAAGCAATTTTCAGCCTGTAAAATTTCTCATGCTGAGTGACTCCCTTGGAATCCCATTATTCATAATTCAGATCTCCTAGTTTGATAAAAACTTTATTCAGATTTTAACCATTCACATTTGACTTTATCAGAGGAAGGGCAGAGGTTTCACTCAAAATTTCAGAGAGTACTTTTTAATAATTTATGAACATCATCTCGCACACAACGCATGGGCTGTTTACAGAAGCATTCAATTATATTACTAAGCAATGTTTGCGGGTTGCTATGCCACCTGTGGAAATTTGTATTAATATTTATTTTTAATAGACCATAGTGGAAGAAAGTTGCCCAGAACTCTCAAAAGTCTCAACAGTTCAGCATGCACCGGGCTCCGAAGTTGAGATCTGTTTTAAATGAACTTGGAAAAATACATTTAATTTTGAGTTTAGAGACAGTAAAATATTATATTTATTACTGGGATATTTATAATAATAAGCAAAATTTGTTTAGAAAAAAAAAAAATATTGAACTTGGAAAAACATTTAATGAGTTGAGATGATAATTATTATTTAAAATTTGAAATAAGCAACATTAGTTTAAAAAATGATCAAACTTGGAGAAATACATTTAATGCGTTAAGGCAAAAGTGTAATATTTATTGGTGTATTTATTGATATATTTGTAATATTAAGTAAAAAATTATTGCTACATTCATCATGATAAATTATAATGTTAAATGGTTAAAATGAATTATTGTATCATATATGTATTTTTGGTCACAAAACTTGTTTAATTCCTTTATGTGATTGGATTAAATTTCTTTGAATACTTGTTCCTGTTTTTCCAGTTAATTTGATTAAAATTTGGTAGAAGGTAAAAAATCAAAAGATGAACTATTATTATTATTATTATTGTTGTTATTATTGTTATTGTTGTTATTATTATTATTATTATTATTATTATTATTATTATTATTATTATTATTATTGATTTATTTATATTGTACTTTTTTTGCACAACTTGTAAAAACACAATAGAGACAATAAAAATATAATATTTATTACTGGTTTATTTATAATATCAAATAAGCAAAATTTGTTTAAAAAATAATTTAGCTTGGAGAAATATACTTAATGTGTTGAGACACTAAAAATATAATATTTATTATTGTTTTATGTATAATATTAAATAATTAACTGAACTTGGAGAAATATATTTAATAGTTTGAGACAAAGTGTAATATTTATTGGTGTATTTATTGATATATTTTATAATATTAAGTAGGCAGAATTTGTTACAATTTAATTGAATTGGAAAATACAGAAATGCAGAAATTGTTTAAAATAAAATTAAAATTCCTGATTTGGTTAAAGATAATGAATCTGAAGAGGAAGTATTGTTATTGTTATTATTGTTGTTGTTGTTGTTATATTTTAACTAAACTTAAAAATATATTGTAAAATTACAATAGAGACAATAAAATATAAATATAAAAAATATAATATTTATTGGTTTATTTATAATATTCATTTATTTATTTATTTATTTATTTATAAAATTTAGTTAAAAAACTGATTGAACTTGGAGAAATATACTGAAGATTAAAAAAACAAAAACAATAATATTTATTGGTGTATTTATTGATTATATTTGTAATATTAAGTAGGCAAAATTTGTTACAATTTAAATGAACTTGAAGAAATACAGGAATAAAAATTGTTCAGAATATTTATAATGTTAAAATGAATGTGTTAAAATGAATTTATTATTATTATTATTATTTTGTTTATGTATTGCACAACTTGTAAAAATACAATAAAGACAATAAAAATAGAATATTATTGGTTTATTTATAATATTAAAAAAGCAAAATTTGTTTAAAAAATGATTTGAACTTGGAGAAATACACTTAACATGTTGAGATACTAAAAATGTAATATTTATTATTGCTTTATTTATAATATTAAATAAGCATTTTTTTTTACAAAAAGAATTGGCTGAACTTGGAGAAATATGTTTAATAATTTGAGATAAATTATAAAATATAATAAAATAAGCAGGCAAAATTGTTACAATTTGATTAAACTTGAAGAAATACAGGCAAAAAAAAAAATATTGGTAGGATAAATTAGTTAATTTTTGTGAAAATTTGTCATCACAAAACTTGTGTTGGACTAATTTAATTCTTTTATGTGATTGTATTGAACGTCTTTGAATTCCTTTTCCTGTCTTTCCAGTTTATTTAATTAAAATTCCTAAATTTAAAGTTAATAAATAAAAAGGCGAACAATACTTTTCTTTTTAAATTAAAATATTCATATGAAGTTATAAAAATATAAAGTTTGTATTTTTTAACATGTTAAAATTCTTTCTCTTTTTTAATATGCAGAGCTACTAGTAGGTTGATTCTCCTGAAAAATGTAAACACCAAGTCGTTTTCAAAACATTGCTCTGTTTATTTGACTATCCCGACCAGCAACAGCGGCTCAACCAATTGCGTGTGTGTGTAGGGCGAGGCTATCTGTTTGACCAACCAATGGCAGACAGGTTCTGGAAACCAGAGTCATTATATACTGATATTAGATCAGTAACCTAATAAACGTACACTCTTTCGAACTTTAATGGATATCCCAGTACTAATCTAGTGAGTGACCCACACCGGTTTCCTCGCAATCACAAAGGACCAGTCCGACCTCTCTTTCACAAATCAATCGATTAGTTTGCGCGGCCTGAGCGAGACGTACAGTGTGGGAAAATTAACCTCATTTTCCCTCCACAGCTGCACGTCGCGTCCTACACCTCGCAACCCTTAGACTTCTCCCTTCACCGCACTTATCAAACAAAGACCTTCTATTTCTTCCCAGGCCCTAATGATGTACTACTCCACCAGCTCGTGTGGCTGGAATTTCAATTCCATCGGCGTCTCAGACATCTTCTGAAGCACAAACGGAGGTTGTGTCCATCCGAGGGTGCGAATTACACACATCTCTTATCAAAATAAGGGATTCGGCCATGACAGGCCCACTCGCTTTGATGTCGCCGAGAGGCTTCGCCACACACTCCAGCGTAATTGTTCACTTTGAAATAATAGCTTAGTGATGTTTACGGCTCAGATCTCGAAAAAAAGTCGGCACGCGCGCGAGAGGAAATCTGTTTCGGAGACGTGCTCGTTTGAAGAACTTGTAAACAAGGCTCGGGGTCTGAGATGGATATCTTTTAAATGATCCCCTCTGTTTTGGCCCTTGTAGTGGTTTTATCAGCGCCTCTTATCAATCTCAGCAGATGCCGATCAAACGAGCGTCTGCTTAGTGGCGTTTCGGTGACAGATCCCCGGTCGCTGGAAGGATTCGGGGTTATGCTTTTAAGGTATTTTCCCCTCGCCGAACCAGGAATACATCCCCGAGCTGCGTTTGGAAAGCAGCTGGTGTTGTTGATAATGTGTCTGAAATATCATTTGTCATTTATGCACAACCTTCAAAGTCATGCAAAACACCCTCCACCCATCGCCTCCCCGCTCTCGTTCTTTCCTGTGCGTTCGTTTGCTTCAGAAGGTGCATTCTCGCTCCCCCAGACTTGCTTTGTGGAAAATGCAAAAAATGGGTTTCTTTATCAGTATTCTTGTCTTGATTTTTGTAAAAATATCTGAAGATTCTTAAAGGGATAGTTTACCCAAAAATCTAAATTCTGTCATTTACTCAACATCAAGTTGATTCAAACCTGTATGTTTCTTTCTTATGTTGAACATAAAAGAATTTTTTTTATAGTATGGACAAAGTACTTTGAAAGTCAGTGGGGACCAGAAACTGTTTGGTTACTCGTGTTCTTAAAATTGTCCTATTTAGTGTTCAGTAGACGGGAGAAGTTCAAACAGGTTTGGAACATGAGGGTGAGTAAATGCTGACTGAATTTTTATTTTATTTTATTTTATTTTATTATTTAGTTTATCTTTATTTTATTTTAGTCTATTATTATTTATTCAATTTATTGTGTTTTATTTATTTTAATTTTATTATTTTATTTTATCTTATTTTTATTTCATTTTATTTTCTTCCTTTTATTCTATTTATTTAACTTTTTATTTTATTATTTTATTTCATTTATTGTATAGTGTTGCGTTTTATTTTTTTATTTTATTTTATAGAGATTCATTCAGCTTTGAGGGTGAGTAAATGATGACAGAATTTTATTTTGTATTTTATTTATATTATTTTGTTTTATTTTATTTTAGTCTTATTATTTTAAACAATTTATTGTATTTTATTTATTTTAATTTTATTTTATTTATCTTATTTTTATTTTATTGATTATTTTATTTATTTTATTTTATTCAGTTTATTCTATTTATATTGATTTTATTTTATTATTTATTTTTATTTTATTTATTTAATTTTAATTTAATTTTGTTTTACTGATTGTATTTTATTTATTTTATTATTTAGTTTAATTGAATTTATTTATTTTATTTTATATTTTATTTTATTCCTTTTATTCTATGTATTTTAATTTAATTTTATTATTTATTCTTAATTTAATTTATTTTAATTTAATAATTAATTTTATTTTATTTTATTTTATTTTATTTTATTGTATTTTATTTTATTGTAATTGTATTTTTTTTGTACTTTATTAATTACATTTATAAAATCCATAAAATTATAAAATTTATACCATTTTTAAAAATATTTTTATTTTATTTTATTTTTTGGTGAACTATGCCTTTAAATCAATATATGTTTACTTTAGAAGCATATGATATAAAGTGTTTTCTAGAGAAATTAACAAAATTAAGTGATTTTCTGCTTGAAACAAGAATAAATATCTGTCTGAGTTCTCCCTTCGTATAAAGCTGATTTATCTGACTCCATTAGCAGATTTTTTTTTTTTTTTTTCTTGTTTTAAATATAAGATTTTCACATAAGATAGAAAATCTTAAAATAATTTAAATAAATAAAATTACTTCTTGCTTAAAACATGGAATATCTCAAACATACATACACACATATATATATATATATATATATATATATATATATATATATACACATACACATATATATATATGTGCATTATATTTATTCAAATATAAATATCAGTTTGAATATCCAAAGCACATATCTGCCAGTGGGGTAGGACAAATAAACTTTTTTTTGTTTGTTTTTTTTAAATTAAGTTATTTTTTCTATAAAGTATAAAGTCACTTACTTTTGATACATTTTTCTAAAAACAAGACTTAATATCTTACATAATTTTGCATATCAAGTAAACGTAAAACGTTTGGATATTTGTCAAAAGTGCTATACAAGAAAATCTTGTGTAGTTGTGTTTTTTAAGTGTAAATCACTCATGTTTCTCTCTGCCGTTGGTTGTATGATGTAACCGGACTGTTATTTGTTGCAGGACATCATCTGTGAATTTTTTTTTTTTTATTTAGCAGACATGCTTGTGCAGCTGTCCGACCCCTGAAAGCACTTTCTGGTTCGTTGTCCGTGAGAATTACAGCCCAATTAGTCACTCAAACCGCTAAATATTTCATAAAGTCATTAGCATGGTATCAGTCTGGGGGTAATTTTCATGAATGACAATGATTACCACAAATTACCTTTTCCCATTGGCGCATGTATCAATTTTTAATGTCACACGCCACGCCAACACAGTTATGTCAGCATATCGCTAATTGTTTAAATCTGATTAGCCGCAGATAACAGACCCCACATTGACACTGATAATTGAATGATGTTGTACAATATAAATCAAACAATTTAAGCACACAAGACGTAGTTAAAAGTGTTGTGGAAATTATCTGTTGCTTCCAAAAATCAAAGTGTGTTTCAGTGACACATTGTAAAGCATTTTTATTGACGTTCTTCTGTAAAGAAATATTAAATTACACAGTAACACGGTCAATTAATGGGAAAAGCCGTATTTGATAAATATTATGAAGACCTCTTTATATTCTATTTATATTCATTTTAATTGACGTTTTAGTCATTTTCAGATTTTTTTTTGTATTCAATTTTTTATTTTTAATTATTTTTAGGTTTTATTTCCTTTTCATTAATTATTGTAGTTTTAATTATTTTTAATTAAAATATAAATGAGAAATGTTGCCTTGCTAGCTAGCTAAAATTAGATATTTAATTTAATTTCAAATAATGAACATTTTCTATGGTTTTATTTTTAATTAACTACAATAACCCTGGCACAAATGTCAAAACTATGAATTATACAGTCATGCATTGTTCACGTATATATATATATACATATATGTATATGTATATATATATATATATATATATATATATATATATATATATATATATATATCCCCCTTGTTTATGAAGAACATGCCTTAAAACTGTAGCTAATATAATTCATAACTGCATGAGAGTTGCACGCATTTGTAATTGCACAGGCACTGTAAGGCAATTATAGTACAGGATAATGAATGCAATACATAGAAAAGTGTTTCGCTTACAAGTAATTTTTTGAGAACTATGCCATTTCTCATAAGCAAATGAAATGTAAAGTTTCTGAGAAAGTAAAAAATGGAAATTGCCCTCTGGAATCCACTGACCTACAGCCAAATTATATAATCCATATTTAAGAATATGCACCGTTATGCAATATGCATAGTTATTTAAATGCAACATTTTCTGACTTGAAAATACCATCTTTGCACTCAGGACTAAGAATTGTAAATTCAGTGCAGAAATCATGATTGACATGGCTGCGATGCTCCGGCAGAAACGGGGGCAGATGCCTTCACTGAGGGCTGCTCTCCAGGATGGGCTGTGACATTTCCTCCCTGCGTCTCTGCTCTCATCCAAGGCCTGACCGCCCCAGGTCACACTCTCTTAGATGGAGTTTATTTCTGTTGGTCAGTTGGCCTTTAAGAACACAGGCTCCTTTGAACAAGCAGGCCTCAGTGGCGTTTCTCTCTCTCTCATTTCTCTCTCAACAGGAATTATTTTAGAGCTGACAGTGTTTATCTCCTGGTACCTGCTCCGTCTAAAACACATTTCAGGAACAGGGAACAAAATCAGGTTGGAAAATATTTACCTTTTACCTCTTTTTGGGTTTTAAATACAATTTTAAAGTGGCTGTTTTGTATTGTAAGTGCATAACTGTGGTGTATTTTAAATCAACACTTTAACAGTTTAAGCCTTTAAATAACTTGTTGCTTCATATCAAAGTTTGCAATGTTGTGCTTCACTTCACAACTGTTTGGTTTGTTTTTTTCATATGCTGTATGGCAGACACATTCAGCAAGTAATTTGTTTTTTTTTCTGAATGAATCAGTGTTATTGAACAAATTGGTTGAGTGAATGATTCAGTGAATCACTTGTTTTGTTCCTAAATGAATCAATGTTTTTGAACAAATTGAGTGAGTAATTCAATGAGTCACTCAGTCACTTATTTTGTTGCTGATTGAATCAGCTTTTTGACAAATTGGTTAAGTGAATGATTCTATAGATCACTCAGTCAGTTGTTTCATTACTGAATCAGTCATTGTTTTTTAAACAAACTGACCGAGTAAATGATGCAGTGAGTTACTCAGTCACTGAGTGAATGGTTTGAGTCACTCAGTTATTTGTTTAGTTTCTGGGTGAACCAGCATTTTTTTAATTAATTGAGTAAATGATTCCGTTAGTTACTCAGTCACTTCTTTAGTTTCTGAATGATTTTTTCAATAAATCACTCAATTGTTTGCTTCCTAAATGAATCTTGCAAATTGTTACAGTTACAAATTGACTGAGTGAATGATTCAGTGAATCTTGTTTCTTTTCTGAATGAATCAGCATTTTTGAACAGACTTATTGAGTGAATTATGCAGTGAATTTCTCAGTCACTTGTTTAATTCTGGAAATAATTAGCATATTGAACAAACTGGTTGAGTGAGTGATTCAATGAGTCACTCAGTAACTTGTTTTGTTTCTGAATTAATCAGCATTTAAAAAAAAATGGCTGAGTAAATGGTTAGATGAATCACTTAGTCACTTGTTTCGTTCCTAAATGAAACAGTATTTTTTTTAACAAATTGGTTGAATGAATGATTTGATGAATCACTCAGTAACTTGTTTAGTTTCTGGATGAATCTGCATTGTTTAACAAATTGGTTGAGTGAATGATTCGATGAGTCACTCAGTAACTTGTTTAGTTTCTGAACAAATCAGCATTTAAAAAAAAAATAAAAAAAGGTTGAGTGAATATTTCGTTGAATCACTCAGCCACTTGTTTCATTCCTAAATGAATCAGCATTTTTAACAAATTGATTAAATGATTTGATGAATCACTCAGTAACTTGTTTAGTTTCTGGATGAATCAGGATTTTTTAACAAATTGGTTGAGTGAATGATTTGAATCACTCAGTCACGTGTTTTATTAAATTTGTTGAGTGAATGATTTGATGAATCACTCAGTAACTTGTTTAGTTTCTGGATGAATCAGGATTTTTTTTGCAAATTGGTTGAGTGAATGATTTGATGAATCACTCAGTCACTTTTATTAGATTGGTTGAGTGAATGATTTGGTGAATCACTCAGTAACTTGTTTAGTTTCTGGATAAATCAGGATTTTTTTTAACAAATTGATTGAGTTAATGATGCAATGACTTACTCAATCGCTTGTTTTCTTTCTGAATTAATCAGTGTTACCCAGAGTTACTCAGTCACTTGTTTTCGTACTGGAATGATTTAGCATACTGAACAAATTGGTTGAGTGAGTGATTCAATGAATCATTGTCACTTGTTTTGTTCCACAATAAATCAGCATTTTTGAACAAACTGGTTGAATAAAAGATTTGATGGGTTACTCAGTCAGTTGTTTGGTTTCTGAATGAATCAGCATTTTTGAACAAATTTATTTGAGTGAATGATTCAGTTAATCAGCATCAGAATTAATCAGCATTTTGAAGAAACTGGTTGAATAAATGATTCAGTGAATCACTCAGAAACACGTTTAGGCCCTGAATGAATCAGCATTTTTTAACAAATTGGTTGAGCGAATGATTCAGTGAGTTACTCATTCACTTGTTTCACTTCTTTGTTTTGAACGGATCAGTTGACTTTTGTCGCAGACTTTTGTCACCACCTATTGTTGTAACTATTTAACATGCAAAAATAATCAGTGACAAATCCCCCAAAAAAGCTAATGCACCGATATCGGAGAGATACAAGCAGTGAAAAAATAAAACTGTGATACCACAGTGTCATTCATTAAAAAGTGCAATACAGCGCACCCTTCATTTTTTTTCCCGTGTAAAGCATGTGTGATCCGTTAGATCTTCCTTTTTTAGCGTTTCAGCGGAGTAAGTGTCATATTCTCTCACCTCATTAGCAACATAATGTTCATAACGAATAATGTTCAGATCTGCGCCGCTAAAACCACTCGTGGGGCCAAATGCTTTCTCATCTTTCCGTCTCCCTCTCTTTTTATCTTCACCTCACAACCTTACTTACAATACAGCTACCTGATGCATGCAGCCCCGGAGATAATTTATGGTAATTGATGGCCGGTTTTGCTGTGTGACCCGGAGCAGTGTTCAAGATAATTATGAGCTGTAGTAAAGACTCTGCCTTACTCAGTGAATACATGCATAAAACTCAGATTAATGAGCTGATTCAATAAAATTGAATCCACCATCACCTGTGTTGAAGGATGATTCTCAGACATCAAGAGGTCATACCATTTTGAGAATCTCATTAGGTCATGGCATTTGATTAATGCTGTATTGTGGTGGATTACTGTAAAAGGGCATTGTATGTCAATAGTGTTTTCAGTAAGAAGTTTGTAAACTACTTAACTATTGTACAAGATGCGATTTCATATAAATTTGTATGATGTGATCATACATCAGTGGAGTGTAAGCAGATTTTGAGAAAGCGTACAAATGAAGTCATACAAATTCATAAGAATTAGTCACCACTTCGCCAAAATGTAAATGATTTGTAAAAGTGTGTTGAATTAACAGTTAAAAAAGTCATATTTTAGTATAGACTTGGTATGTCAAGTTGGTGGTGGAATAATTCCCTTCTAAATAAAAGAGACAATTGCTAATTGGTAAAGTCGTGTCACTACAGCTGCTGTGAAAGCTCCTTTTTAACGCTATTTGGCCATTATAAACTACATTTATGAGACAGTTCATGTCAGATTATGTTTGCAGATATAAATTATTTAAATGTGAACGTGGGAAGCATTTTTGGAGATTTCAGGATTTTCCCATTCAAATAAATACGACTTGGTCTTAGATTTCCAAAATAGATGCCCAGAGGCATTGCAAATATGCCTGCCAAGTGAACAGTTAATCTCTTCTGGTTCAATTTGTTATCATTACTATTAATTTTATGTTCATAATAGTTTTGTTGGACCAAAATCTTATATTACAGTAATGGTATTCAAAAATCTAAATTAAGAAAACTTGTTTTTGCCATTGAATAAAAACTGTTAAGAAGGTTAAGAAAAAAAAAAAAGCTCGCAATTTGACTTTATTTTACAATTTGACACAATTCAAAAAAAAAAAAAAAAAAAAAAAAATTCTCACAATTCTGAATTGTGACAAAATTCAGAACTGTGAGATGTAAATTCAGAATTCAGGGGAAAAAAGTCAAAATTGCAAATTGTAAGCTCAGAATTCATAGGAAAAAATCTGAATTGTGAGATGTAAACTCAGAATTTAGAGAAAAAAAGTCAGAATTGTGAAATGTCACCCCCTTGTCATCCAAGATGTTCATGTCTTTCTGTCTTCAGTCGTAAAGAAATTATGGTTTTTGAGGAAAGCATTTCAGGATTTTTCTTCATATAATGGACTTCAATGGTGCCCCCGATTTTGAACTTTCAAAATGTAGTTTAAATGCAGCTTCAAAGGACTCTAAACGATCCCAGCTGAGGAAGAAGGGTCTTATCTAGCAAAACGATCGGTCATTTTTTTCGAAAAATAAAAATTTGTATACTTTTTAAGCACAAAAGCTCATGTAGCGCACTCTCTCGGATGCGCATCAACGGGTCGTTCTTAAACGATTCGTTCATTTTGATCACTACTACGAATCACGTCTAAGTTCATCATCTGTGTACTCCGGCTAAAAAAGGTAGAGTATGGCGAAAAACTCCATCTTATTTTCTCCTCCAACTTCAGAATCGTCCGACACATTGTACGTTTTTGTTTGTAAACCGTGTTTGACTTACTTGCACTTTCTCGGTCTTTGCGCGTTCGCTTTGTAAACACTGGGTCTGTAGATCCATGTGACCTTTTGACCTGATTCAATAGTACGTAGTGTCGTGAACACACATGCCAGAACCTGTGCTACACAAGCTTTTGTCCTTAAAAAGTATACACATTTTTATTTTCCGAAAAAAAAAATGACTGATCGTTTTGCTAGCTTATCTTATCTTACCCTTCTTCCTCGGCTAGGATCATTTAGAGCCCTTTGAAGCTGCATTTAAACTACATTTTAACCACAAGCTCAAAATCGGGGGCACAATTGAAGTCCATTATATGATGAAAAATCCTAAAATGATTTCCTCAAAAAACAACTTCTTTACGACTGAAAACAGAAAGACATGAACATCTCGGATGACAAGGGGGTGAGTAAATTATTTGTGAATTGTTCTGAAAGTGGACTTCTCCTTTAATATGCTAGGTTACAAAAAAAGTAGCTTCTTTATAACTGTGAACCCATGACTAACAAGACAAAGCCTTCATGTTTCAGTGACTACAAACACTTAAACTAGGAGTTCAAAGGTCCTTTATTAGCGCTTCGCTCTGAAATAGCTGCACTTTGACTAGATACAATAAAAAGTGATGGCCAAAGGAGACAAAGATGCTAAAAGTTAGCCGGCTTTAAGACATCCTTGGAAGTTCTTATGATTTTCTTTCCCTAAACGGAGGCACTGGGCTATTTTTCTCTAATTTTTGTCTTCAGCAAAGACAGGAACGTTTAGAACTAGCGCACCAAAATTGGTTCCAATTGGTTCAGCCATGATTTAAAAATCTTGAGATTCTCACTGATAAATATGATAATTCCGACATTGAAGCATTAGCAAATTTCACATATTATCCAAAATGTTCCGTCCTAAACAGCAGCGACTGTGCTAATAGCTCTACCCGTGATGAAATTTCATATAGCTGTTCAAATATGATCTGATTATCTGTGATTTTGCTGCCTTGCACAGTAATTTCCCTTTCAGTGAGAGCAGGAGAATTACTCGATGCCAAAAAACGTTTCTAATGTTCCAGACTTTGGAGTGGCCTGGAAGAAAATGATATGAAAAGCACTCAAAAATGTACTTTTTGCTGATTTAAGACAATAGTCTTTGTAATTATAATTGCAGGCAGAATGTAATAACGTGCATTTCAATTTATGTCGCACTCAAATGCACCACATTAAAAAAAAAACCTACCAAGAAGCACTATATGAAGGGAAGTTAATGTTGTCGTGGCAATAGCGGCGGTGGTGATGGTGTTAGCAATTAGTGGTGAATCCCTTAAAGGGCAGTCTTTCAAAGAAAGACACTACTCGTTAGCATGCATTATTACCGACCTAACATTAGCTATTGATTCCCACATACTTAGCATGTTCTGTAACTCACTTGCCAGTCCGGTCTCGAACGCTTTTTCTCATCATGTCTCGTTCCCTAGACAGACATAGTATCTAGCTTTTTATTTATTTATTTACAACCAGGCTGTCTTTGTGTGCTCCAAATTGAATTAATTCTGAGCCTGACTTGGAGCTTTTCGAATCAGACTCAAACTTCCCTGAGAGACGAATTGTCATCGTCATCTCAGATTTCCGGTTTGGCAGCTTAGCGTGGCCCTTTGAGATGAATTGAAATGCTAACGAATGGCTTTTTCCAGTCATTTATAAAATACAATTGCTTCTCTAAGATCATAATGAAGGTTTATTGGAATGCTAAATGTCGTGATGGCTAGCTGTGCTAGCAAGCATCCTTGCACACATTAAATGCAGTAAAACAGCAGTGATTGGAAATCGAAACTCTGGGCTCGGAAACCCCCGAGGGTCGCGTGAAAGCGAATAGAGCAGGGGGGTCCGCCGACAAACGCAGCGGGGTGTATCTGACCCACACATTGACGCTGATGATTTTCATTCTTTCAGTGTGTAGATCACCGTTTATGTGTATTGACCTCTTCTCTTGCCAATAGCGATTGGTGCGAGTTAAGTTATCAGCCTGAAGGGTTAACCCGCTCTATGTTTTTTCCCCCTCTTTCTTACTTTCTTACTTGTGTCTCCCTTTTTTGATTTATTATTATTTATTTTATTTTATTTTATTTTATTTTTATTTTAGTAAGACTCGGGAGCAAAGCATCACTGCAAATTATGGGTTTTGTTATTATTATTTAATTTTGTATTTAATTAATTAATTTAATCCTGTTATTTTCTTTTTTTTTTTTATTGGAAAAAAAAAAATCCAGTAACTTAAACTTAAAAATACAATACAAAAGTTTTATTTATTTATTTATTTATTTATTTATTGAGCAGGGGCTGCTCTGATTGTAATTTGTGTTATGAAAGCAGAAATGGATGCAAATTTCAGACTTCTAGACCCCAATTTATGGCACAGGATGCATAATATGGTTTAAAATGTGATTAAACTTGATTCATATAGCATGCACATCAATAAAAAACATCTGGGCAAATTTTTATAACACACGTTTGTAAGTATAATTATTTATTTTTATTTCTGAGTAAGTTTCAGATCACATTAAAATGTATTTATTTATTTGTTTATTTCTGAAAAAGAAAAGTTCTAGATCACACTGGAAATTATTATTATTATTGGATATTATTTTTCTAATTTTTAAGTGTTTTTAAATATTATTATTATTATTATTATTATTATTATTTTTCTTTTTTAGTGAAAAGTTTTATATCACTTATTAGTTTTATTTATTTATTGCTGAAAAAGAACAGTTTCAAGTCACACTGGAAATCTTTATATTAACTTCTTGGAACTTTTTAAAATAAAAACTAAAAGATAAACTAAGATTTTTTTTTGGCACATCAATAAAAGCCACTTGGGTTTATATATATATATATATATATATATATATATATATATATATAAGAATTTAAAATGAACTAAAAAAGATGCACATCAATAAAGGTCATCTGGTAATTTCTTTTCCTTTTTATTTTTGGTTAAAAAGTTTCAGATCGCTATTTATTAATTTATTTGTTTGTTTATTTGATAAAAGAGAAAATTTTCAGATCACACTGGAAATCTTGATATTTTTATTATTATTTAATAATAAAAATAATATCATTTTGTATCATTATTTATTTATTATATAATAATATTTATATTTTATTTATTTTTTTTTTAATATTCTTGAATATCTTTTTTTATCTGAGCAATTTTTAAATAATATATGTTCTTCATTTTTGTGTTTTTTAAGAGATAATGTTTATTTGATATTTTAATAAAAATATACATTTAAAGAACTAAAAATAAAATTAACAACTAAAAAAATACTTTTTTTTGTTTGTTTTTCTTTTTCTTTTTTAGAAAAGTAGTAAAAGCTGGGGCTTTTGGGTTATTTGTCATAAATGCAAAAATGGACACATTTCACACTTTCAGTTTTTTGGCACAGAATACATAATATGGCAAAAAAAATGTAACAAAACTTGAATAATGTAGCATGCACATCAGTACAACTAAAAAATGACCTCTTCAGAACCTTCATCTACAGGTGCGCTGGAGGCGAATTAATTCACCTGAAACGATGTGCACGACCGCGCTGAGCATACAAAAGGCACATCATCACTTAACCTGGCCTCGTGCGCTCATATATCGTGCCTGTCCGGCTTCAGCTCTCCTGCCATATTTATTGTGGACATACTTGTCCTGTCACAACAGCTATAGGTCACACGAAAACTCTTACAGCATGTTGTCTGACCGGACTGGCTAGCTTTATTCCCATGGGGCACAGTTTGTGTAGGCTCTCGTGTGCAATAAATGAGTGGAGGGGATGTCGGGAAGAGTATGGTGCTGTACACAGTGCCCTCGAGACCAGCAGACGGGTCAGCGAACTACAGCTGAGACCCGGGGTCTGTTAATGCAATAGGGACTTCATCTCAGTCACAGAGACCCTGCTCGCACTAACTAACTCCAACCGCATGGAGCGGTTAACAGGGCATAACACCACACAAATAAGCCGAAGAACACTTATGTGTGTGTGTGAGATGTCGAAAAAGCCAACACCGAGTCAGGGCAGGAGATTTTTCTCTCTGGTGTGTACCTGGTGTGAGCCGTGCCATTTCCTCAAATCTGAAATTGCAAGAAAAAATATGCCTGGCATTTGGAAAAACTGCTGAATCCAGACCTCCGTGTAAGTTGGAACACTTACTCAACTGTTACAAAAAGTTCAAATTTAATGTGAAAAGAGGGTCTTGTCCGGTTTGCAGAATGGCGAAAGATTCTTTCGGCGAAGAAGAACATGTTGCAACCATTCTAGCATTAATTTCGGAGCTCGCCTTTATGTCCTGCATGCATTTTCTGCACTGACTGACAGGGAAATTATACAAAATGGATTGAAATATGGTAAAATGCATGAAATGGAGCTGAGCTGAACTTTTTTCCAAGAGGAAAATAGCTCAGATTTTGCTTTTTACATATTTTTTTGGAGATTTAACTAAAACGTTTCTATGACAGTTCACTTAAATCGCAAATGTGTTGTTTTTTTCCCAAAGTAAAGTAAAAATGAGAGTTTGATTCCTCTTAATGATTCTGGTTCCGTTAATGGTGCCATTAATGATTATTTTTAAAAAAACTGAGCTGAGTGCAACATTATTACAAGAGTAAAATGGTTCATACAAGTATGTTGTTTTTTCACAGTTCAGGTGATTTAACTAATACTGAGAGCGCAATTAAATAGCTACTTCAATCTAAGTTGCTCAGTTGTCGCAAAATTAAGAGTTTGAATTTTAATTCAGTGTATATTTGCAGGAGGAAGCATATTCAAATCCTTATTCAGATTCTTTCTATAAACTGGTGGTCAGAAGTTTAAATTAATTACAGTTTTTAATGTTTTTAATCAAGGCTGCATTTCTTTAAACAAAACAACACTACACTGTAAAAATCAATTTGTTGAGTCAACAATAATCTGTTACCTGGCTGCCTTAAAATTTTAAGTTTAATCAACTCTGAAAAAGTTTATCCAACTTGAAATGTGAAGTTGTACTAAGTGACAACTTAGATATTTGAGTTGATCCAACTTAAAATTTTAAGGCAGCTGGGTTACTTACCTTGCTTTTAAGTTTAACAAACACAAATATCTAAGTTGTCACTTAGTACCACTTAACATTTCAAGTTGACTAAACTTATTTGAGTTGACTGAACTTAAAATTTTAAGGCAGCAGGGTAACAAATTATTTTAACCTGACTCTACAAATTGTTTTTTGTTTTTTACAGTGTATTGTAAAATTATTACAGCCTGAAATAAAATAATGATCCTTCAGAAATCACTCTAATATGCTGATTTGCTGCTCAAGAAACATTTTTATTTCACAATTCGAATCGATTCTGATTCACAAGCTTGCGGTTTTATTCGATGTTTGGATATATATACAAGTATCCAAACCATACAGTATGTGCCAAAGTTTTTCAAGGAAAAAAATCAACTATTGCTGTGAAATATATATGAGAGTCATTTGGTATACTATAATATTTAAGGTTAAAATAGACTGATTTGTATACAAACGCTTCAATTACACAATATATCATAAAAAAGTTACAATTACATAATAGACTATATTTCTGCTCCAGTTCTTTTTTTGAAATATACATATTTAAATGGTGGCTGTCACAAAAGTTGACAGATTTATTTAAACATGAATTAAACATTGAAGAACAGTGAGAACTATAATGAATATGTTATATACTGCATATATTTAGCAAAATGCTCCTCTCTAGAGTTCATTTTTTATGGCTTTATGGCGTTATGGTCACCAATTAGTTTTTTTTTTTTTTTTTTTTCCAGAGGTAAATGTGACTTTATGTGGCATTGTTTACAAACTCTTTGACGTCTATCCGCAGTTGAAACACTGATTGAGCGATTACATGAGACAAGATAAGGATTTCGGTAAGTTGTACTCTCTTTTAACGTAGATTTAGAACTAGTTAAAGTGGAGGAGATGACCAGTTCACACACTGCTTCTCTTGAACTGAGGAGCTCCAGCGATCTGTCACTCCACTTTAAACAGCGCCAAAATGGTATTTACTGTTTGAATACTGTAATAAAATGGATGTAACAAAGGTGCATATTTGTAAATGCTCTTCTCCACAGTTTATTTTTCTAGCTGACTAGCAAGCATATGGTCACCAAATATGTTTTTCTGAGGTAAATGTGACGTTACGTGACATATTGTTTACAAGCTGTTATATTGACGTCTTTCTGCTGTTGAAACACTGATTGAGTGATTACATGAGACAGGATACGGATTTCGGTAAGTTGTACTCTCTTTTAACATACCTTTGGATGTTTATTCATGTTTATTTCGTGCTGAAACTGGTTAAAATGGAGATGATCGGTTTACGCACCGCTTCCGCATAACTTGTACTGAGGTGCTACAGCGATCTGTCACTCAACTTTAAACAGCACCAAAACGGTATTTATTGTTTGAATACTGTAATAAAAAGGACAAAATTTGAAATCTGAGACTTTGCTTCATATCAAAATTGACAAAGGTGTAAATGCTCCTCTCTAGAGTTTATTTTTCTAGTTGACTAACAAGCATATGGTCACCAAATATGTTTTTCTGAGGTAAATGTGATGTTCATTACAAGTTTATTGACTTTTTTCTGCGGTTGAAACACTGATCGAGCGATTACATGAAACACGGATTTCAGTAAGCTGTACTCTTTCTTTTATGGTACCTTGGATGTTTATTCATGTTTATTTCATGCTGAAACTAGTTAAAGTGGAGGAGATGATGAGTTTACACACCGCTTCTCTTGAACTGAGGAGCTCCAGTGATCTGTCACTCCACATTAAACAGCGCCAAAATGGTATTTACAGTTTGAATACTGTAATAAAATGGACAGAATTTGAAATCTGAGACTTTGTTTCACATCAGAAGTAACAAAGTTGCATATTTGTAAATGCTCTTCTCCACAGTTTATTTTTCTAGCTGACTAGCAAGCATATGGTCACCAAATATGTTTTTCTGAGGTAAATGTGACGTTACGTGACATTGTTTACAAGCTGTTATATTGACGTCTTTCTGCTGTTGAAACACTGATTGAGTGATTCCATGAGACAGGATACAGATTTCAGTAAGTTGTACTGTCTTTTAACATAGATTTGGATGCTTATTCATGTTTATTTCATGCTGAAACTAGTTAAAGTGGAGGAGATGATCAGTTTACACACTGCTTCTCTTGAAGTGAGGAGCTCCGGCGATCTCTCACTCCACATTAAACAGCACCAGAATGACATTCATTGTTTGAATACCTTAACAAAATGAACAGAATTTGAAACCTGAGAATTTGTTTCATATCAAAACTAACAAAGCTGCGTAAATTCTCTTCTCTAGAGTTAATTTTTCTAGCTGATTAACAAGCATATGGTCACCAAATGTTTTTTGTTTAGTGGTTTTCTGAGGTAAATGTGACGTTACGTGACGTTGTTTACAAGTTTACTGATGTCTTTCCACAGTTAAAACACCGATTGAGTGATTAGATAAGACAGGATACGGATTTCGGTAAGTTGTACTCTCTTTTAACATACCTTTGGATGTTTATTCATGTTTATTTCGTGCTGAAACTGGTTAAAATGGAGATGATCAGTTTACGCACCGCTTCCGCATAACTTGTAGTGAGGTGCTACAGCGATCTGTCACTCAACTTTAAACAGCACCAAAACGGTATTTATTGTTTGAGTACTGTAATAAAAAGGACAAAATTTGAAATCTGAGACTTTGCTTCATATCAAAATTGACAAAGGTGTAAATGCTCCTCTCTAGAGTTTATTTTTCTAGTTGACTAACAAGCATATGGTCACCAAATATGTTTTTCTGAGGTAAATGTGATGTTCATTACAAGTTTATTGACTTCTTTCTGCGGTTGAAACACTGATCGAGTGATTACATGAAACACGGATTTCAGTAAGCTGTACTCTTTCTTTTAAGGTACATTTGGATGTTTATTTCGTGCTGAAACTAGTTAAAGTGGAGGAGATGATCAGTTTACGCACCAATTCTCTTGAACTGAGGAGCTCCAGCGATCTGTCACTCCACATTAAACAGCACCAAAATGGTATTTACTGTTTGAATACTGTAATAAAATGGACAGAATTAGAAATCTGAGATTCTGTTTCATATCAGAAGTAACAAATGTGCATACATTTTGTAAATGCTCCTCTCTACAGTTTATTTTTCTAGCTGACTAACAAGCATATGGTCACCAAATATGTTTTTCTGAGGTAAATGTGACGTTACGTGACATATTGTTTACAAGCTGTTATATTGACGTCTTTCTGCTGTTGAAACACTGATCGAGCGATTACATGAGACAGGATACGGATTTCGGTAAGCTGTACTCTGTCTTTTAACATAGATTTGGATGTTTATTTCATGCTGAAACTAGTTAAAGTGGAGGAGATGATCAGTTTACACACCGCTTATGTTGAACTGAGGTGCTAAAGCGATCTGTCACTCCACATTAAACAGCGTCAAAGCGGTATTTATTGTTTGAATACTGTAATAAAATAGACAGAATTTGGAATTTGAGACTTCGTTTCATATCAGAAGTAACCAAGGTGCATATATTTAGCAAAACACAAAGCTTATTGCGATTTATTGGATGGGAGGTGCCAGGGGCGTTTCTCGGATTTTAAAACATCTGGGGCTGGTGCCAAAACATCAGGGGCTAGTGGTAGTGGGTGGGAGCTCACATCAACCTCACATAAGATTTTGTTAGACACCAGTGGTTGAACCTGGATCCTTCTAGGTGGGTCCGGGAGCATTAAACCGGGTGTTAAAGACCTTGTCACACTATTAACAATAGTAAATAGTAATCACTGCCAATAGCAAACATATCAAAGTATTATAACAAAATTATAACATTACAAAAATATGTTAGACAAATAAAATAATACATTTGAAAATGTATTTATAACAAATATATAGTTGCATGCAAAAATAGGGCCCTATTTTTTTTTTTTTTCCAAATTCCGTTTTATTTTATTTTTTTTTAATTCTGTTTTCTGTATCATTTTTCTGGTCTTCTTTTTAATTTTTAAATTTAATTTTATTAATCAAAATGTAATTAATCATGTGTAATTAATTAAAACTATGAATCTTATACAATTTACAGTCAATTTATCAAAAGTTAAGAAAATTTAGATGTTTGGGACCCTATGAAATGTTTTATTTTTTCTGACTTTACATTTTATTATTACCCAATGTGACCGTGGACCACAAAACCAGTCTTAAGTCGCTGGGGTTTATTTGTAGCAATAGCCAAAAATACATTGTATGGGTCAAAATTATTGATTTTTCTTTTATGTCAAAAATCATTAGGAAATTAAGTAAAGATCATGTTCCATGAAGATATTTTGTAAAATTCCTACTGTAAATGTATGAAAACTTAATTTTTGATTAGTCATATACAATGTTAAGAACTTTATTTGAAGAACTTTAAAGGCGATTTTCTCAATATTTTGATTTTTTTGCACCCTCAGATTCCTGATTTTTAAATAGTTGTATCTTGGCCAAATATTGTCCTATCCTAACAAAATATACATCAATGAAAAGCTTATTTATCCAGCTTTCATATGATGAAATGTGATAAATTTTGAAAAAAAAATGACACTTACGTTTTGGGATCCAGGGTCACAAATATGTTTTAGCATGTCTGTTTATTTGAATGCATAAAAACAACTTTTATTTATTTTTACAATAGCCTTATGGAATTCTGTATTGTGTATTTTTCTGGTTATTAGATGAAGGTATACAATATTGATTTAATATATCTTTTAATGGAAATTATATTTCATTTTTGGCATTTACTATTAAAATGCAAAACATGGAAGAAATATTGTGTGAAAAAATGTATACTTTTTTTATTAATTAATAGTAGTAGTAGTAGTAGTAGTAGTAGTAGTAGTAGTAGACACATACATTATACTGAATGATGAATAAAGTTAAACCGAACTTTTATTTTGAAGGGTTGCCGACTTGCCGTGAATACCTTTACATTTCTGTGCATATATTTGACGGTTGTTTTACTCTAGCCCCGAATGATTAGCCCTAATGACACCCCTGGGAGGTGCTACATGTTCTGTTTATTAACTGAAAACAGGCTAGACTAAACGATTAATGGGATTTAAGAAGCAGTGTTGTTTCATAAAAATGAGGATTGATTAAAATCTAGATAGATAGATAGATAGATAGATAGTGTAGGCAGTAGTAAATACTGTTTATTATGTAGCCATAAGTGTACAAAAAGAACAGTCTCCAACATTACGCAATTGCAGATGAACAGATTTTAGGCCAGGGTCCAGTGTCATTGAAGATCAGCGTGGGTATTGGATCAATTCCCAAGCACTGGCAGCAGCAGTAACACGGCCTGGTCATTACAGGTGAAAGATTAAACTGTGCGCTGGATTTCTTGTATTCAGTGCACATCGATAACATCTCTCCCATGGCCTCTTATGCTGTTGGCTGGTGTGATTATATTGTGTTTTGGGGGTCAGGTCAGGTGAGTTTGAGTTGAGTCAGATTTGTATGGAGGCAGCATGAGTTCTCACAAGGTGAGGCATGTTTTTTTTGCATTAATAATGTAACGTCAGAAAAAAAGGAACTGCTTTAATGGGCTGTTATGAGACGGTTTTCTCTTAAGCATATATTTATAGGTCATCGAAGATGTGAGAACAGATGTGAGAAATTTAGCATTAAATCACTTGTTCACTAATGGATCTACTGGAGTGAATGGGTGCTGTCAGAACAAGAGGCCAAACAGCTGATAAAAACAGCACAAGTAATCCACACGACTCCAGTCCATCCAATAATGTCTTGTGAAGCAAAAAGCTGCGTGTTTCTAAGAAGCTAATTAATTATTGTGATGTTTTAACAGTTGTTTGAACTCTCAATCTGATGGCACCAATTCACTGCAGATGATCCATTGATGAGCAAGTGATATACTGCTGAAATTCTCCAAATCTGATGATGAAACAAGCTCATCTACATTTCGAATGGCTTGAGAGTGAGTAAACTGTAAATCATAAATGGTAAAAGTTTACATTCATTAAAAAATATATCACAAAAATGTGTGCTAGCATAAAATGAAACATTAATTTTGTCCTACATTCTATTCATCTACAGCCTGTTTCACAATCATCTGACAGCCGTTTTACCACAGGGTGTGAAATTCCTCTAAAAGCCTGTCATTTCAAATATGATTCCAGTACAGATCGGTGCTGATAGGGACGGAAAGAGGCGGGAAACCGGATCCTTATTCTGTCTGTCATTCTGACCTCACTAGACCTGGCTCTTCTCCTGGCAGTGCTCCTCCGGGGCCTGGGGTCACGGTACGGAGAGGACGACGACCATTCTTACAGTTCTCCTAGGAAAACCAGGGATCAAAGGTCAGTGGTCAGAATACAGCTGGGAGAAGCCATCGGCAAGTGTAGTATATGTCAGGCTGAGAAGTTGTTGTTTTGTCATGCCGCCATTTAGGTGCCCAGACAACCTCTGTCCCGAAACGACCTGTTAAACGACCTCGTGTCAGTTCAGCACAAGCAGTTACTCGACTAATTTTAGTCCTAAATCTTTTAAGTAATTTGAGGGTACCATTTCATATGCCATCTGAAAATTATTACACAGCAGTAAATGGGACATAAGGGATTCAATGTCAATGAGTAAAATTAATCTATTGTGACTAAAGCTGATATAAAGTCAGTGAGAAGTGCATTTTAATCAGTCTTTCAGTAGGATTTCGCTACTGTCTGCCAACATGCAGAAAACATGAACCATGGCAGTAAATGTAGGGATGCACTGCCATAGATAACATTTTCAAATGGATAGATATAGTTGAAGTCAGAAGTTTATTTTTTTTTTATTTAGTACTGACCTGAATAAGATATTTCACATAAAAGACATTTACATATAGTTGAATTTTTAAAAATGACCCTGTTCAAAAGTTTGCATACACTTGATTCTTAATACTGTGTTGATACCTGAATGATCCACAGTTTTTTTGTGTGTGTGTGTGATAGTTGTTCATGAGTTCCTTGTTTGTCCTGAACAGTTAAACTGCCCGCTGTTCTTCAGAAAAGTCTTTAAGTTCTCACAAATTATTTGGCTTTTTAGCATTTTTTGTGTATTTGAACCCTTTCCAGTAATGACTGTATGCTTTTGAGATGCATCTTTTCATGCTGAGGACTATTACTGAAGGTTCAAACGCTCACTGATGCTTCAGAAGGAAAAATGATGCATTAAGAGCTGGGGGTGAAACCGTTTTGAATTTGAAGATCAGGGTAAATGTAACTTATTTTGTCTTCTGGGAAACATGTAAGTATCTTCTGTAGCTTCTGAAGGGCAGTACTAAATGAAAAAAAAATATGATATTTAGGCACAATTAGAAAAATGTACACATCTTCATTCTGTTCAAAAGTTTTCACCCCCCACTCCCCCCCGGCTCTTTATGCATTGTTTCCTTCTGAAGCGTTTTAACCATCTGTAATAGCATATGAGTCCCTCAGTTGTACTCAGTGTGAAAAGATGGATCTCAAAATCATACAGTCATTGTTGGAAAGGGTTCAAATACACAAAAATGCTGAAAAACCAAAGAATTTGTGGGACCTGAAGGATTTTTCTGAAGAACAGCGGGACACATGAACAACTATCACTAAACAAACAAACAAACAAAAAAACAGCTGTGAATCATTCTGGGAACAATACACAAATTAAGAATCAAGTGTACGTAAACTGAAATTCAACTATTATTTTCTCTTGTGGGCTATATGTAAACATCTTTTATGTGAAATATGTTATTCAGGTCAGTACTAAAAAAATAAAATGCATTTAGTATGATCCCTCTTATTTTGATTAAAAAAAAAAAACATTTTGCAGATTCTGCAAGGTGTATGTAAACTTTTGACTTCAACTGTAGATGGATAGATATATAGATAGATAGATATAGTATGTGCTGTTGATAAGACATTCAAAATTCTTTTAAAGTTCTACAAGAAGAAAATATTTTCTTCAAACTAATGTTTTTGACCTGATTGGTCCAGTGTATTTTCAGAGGATCAATTTCAGCCATTAATGGCTTTTGCCACGACCGTCCTCTGCTTCCCTGAGAGCCTTTAATTGTCTGACCAATCTGAGATATGCGTGTTTCAGTGCACGTTCATTTTATTTGAGCATTTTTCGTCATTTCCACGTAATTGCACACATCTTCCATCTCGGCGTAAAAGCCCTTCAAAAAAACACTCTCTTCTACTCCGAAACATCTTTCCCAAGGTGTCATCGCCCAGATCTTTGACAAGATGAAAAACAGGATGAAGCGAAAAAGTGAAATTGCTCTAAATGCTTCCGTACAGTATCAAGTTTTCAAGCTTCTGCAGTGCCGATGTCAAAATCTTTTTACAAATACAAAACTACAAGGTGCAGAAGGGGAAAAAATGTCTGTCTGAACTTTGCAAACAAAAGCCTTTCACTCTGTGGTGGTTGATGCATTTTGATATAAAATTCATTGAGCATGGCTGACATTTATTGATTAGTGCTTTTCTATTAAATGTAGGCCATCTCCTTTGTACTATTAATAAGAGATGTTTTATAAAGATTTTATCAGATATAACATTATATGCCCTGCTTTAGGACTCCGTCATGTTATTTTTATGGACATGATATATGACCTTGTTCAGACAGACTTTGAGGTGAAACATGTTAAATGAAAAGTTCAAAGGTGGATGGACTGTTGGATTTTTGGTCTGATCACTCCGAAGACTTGAAATCTAGTGCATATTGAGTCATAGTGAGTACTTTAATGATGCTTTTTTTCTGAAATATTGTTAACCTTCATCGCTCAAAATTTGAGGGAATATTAGCTGTATACCACTGTTCTACTTACTTGTTTGACAAAATATCCTAGGAATTTCAGCACAAACGTTTATTTTGTGGAAAACAAACTGATCAAAATTAGAGCACAGTAATCACTGTGCATAAAAGAAGATTACAACTACAGTTTTGAAGGGTTACAGTCAAAAATTATTGGAAATGTAGAGGCCCTTGCTTTGAATGACAGCGCATCTACAGCCGCAGGACATTTCTAGTTTCTCACACTGCACTGGTGTGATCTTGGTCCACTCTTTTCCTTAGTTCCATGGTTTAACTTTGGTGCCAATTTATTTTCCGGAGATTTTCAATCTAGTTTAAATCAGGACTCTGGGCCAGCTATATTATTATAATAATGTTTTCAGCTTCAAGGAACAGCTTTATCTGTTTTGCGGTGTGACAGCGGCATTGTCCTGCATGAAAATTGTAGGCTGATTGGGAGATGTTTGCAGGGAAGGAAATGCATGTTGTTCTGATAAACATTTGCATTCACCCTGTCATGTATCTGTATAAGAGGCCCAACTCCTGCTGCAGAAAATATCCCTCAAACCATGATACATCCTCTCCACCTTTTACCGACTTCTTTACACACTTGGGCTTCAGTCTTTCCTCAGTTTGACGCTGAACAAAATGTTTCCCATCAGACCCAAATAAATTAAACTTGCTCTCATCACTAAAGTGAACTTTGGACCAGTTCTTCTCAGCAAAGGTGAGCTTAGCCTTTTGATTCTTTCTTTTTGGTCACTGCAGAGTGTGCTTTGAATCTGACTTCTCTTAAAGGTGCAAAGACAGATCCTTACAAACAATTCCAGCTGCAGTGTTGAACCAATTCCCCATTGAGAGACTTTGCATTATCCTGTCTTCACATGCATTTGTTTTATGTGGACAACCAGCATTTTTGGAGGACTTTGGACCAGTTCTCTTCTTTCTACACGACATGCTCCTAAGCAAAGGTGAGCTTAGCCTTTTAATTCTTTCTTTTTGGTCACTGCAAAAGTGTGCTTTCAGTCCGACTTCTCTTAAACGTGTGAAGACAGATCCTTACAAGCAATTCCAGCCGCAGTGTTGAA
Source organism: Labeo rohita (assembly GCF_022985175.1). Lineage (NCBI taxonomy): Eukaryota > Metazoa > Chordata > Actinopteri > Cypriniformes > Cyprinidae > Labeo > Labeo rohita. The sequence goes on from NC_066893.1 coordinate 20,996,446, forward strand.
CTGATTCCCCATTTAAAGTCTCTGCATTATCCTGTCTTCTCGTGCATTTGTTTTGTGTGGAAGACCAGCCCTTTTGGAGGACTTTGGACCAGTTCTCTTCTTTCCACACAACATGCTCCTAAGCAAAGGTGAGCTTAGCCTTTTGACTCTTTCTTTTTGGTCATTGCAGAGTATCCTTTGAGTCTGACTTCTCTTAAATGTGCGAAGACAGATCCTTACAAGCAATTCCAGCTGCAGTGTTGAACCAATTCCCCAATGAGAGTCTCTGCATTATCCTGTCTTCTCATGCATTTGTTTTATGTGGAAGACCAGCCTTTTTGGAGGACTCGAAGGAATTTGTGTCATTGTAAACTTGCAATATTCGAGAAATCAGAGTTTTGGACTGGCCAAATTCTCTTGCAATGGCTGAAAGGGTTATCCCTTTTGGACTTCATTTGGACAACCTTCTGTTGCAGGGTTTCAGTCACCTTAGAGCAACCCGTCATTTTGCAATCTCAGTGAAAATTGGAGGAATGCTGCCAGTTAAATAGGGTTTATCAAGGAAATTAGCACCAGGTGCCAGATTACCACCAATAACTTGGAGGTATCTGAAAGTGTTCTCTAATTTTTCAAATATCTAATTTAAGTTTTGTATACTGTGCTTCAGAATACAATTTATTTTTAGTGAAATTTATTTTAATATACCAGGCTTAAAAATAAATACTGAGCAACAGATGCATTATGTTAAGAATTAGTTGAAAAATTCATTGCAGCCTGAGTGAAACTAATGCTTGATGTATATTTCTGTGCAAAGCACGTAGGTGTTGTTTGCGCTGGATTTGTTTGTTTGTGAAGAACCCCAAAATATTAGCTCTCAGTCTGAGTTCTATTAAGCCCAGCAGAGTAGATATTATCGTGGAGAGTGCACATTAAATGCCACATTTCGCCTAGAAAGTCATTCTTGTATGTGTTGGTTTACGCCGGAAATGGAAAACAATAAAACTAATGCTACTAGAGCAGGTGGTGTGCAGGCGAAATGTCTTTACTGTGTCCAAACACAGTGAACGAGAACTAAGAGCAGCATCCCGCCTGAGCAAGATGAGTTATCAGGGGTAGGCCGAAAGCAGGTGATTTATTGAAGATATGGCAACCTGTCACTGCTCATCTAAGCTACGTTTTGAACCTGTAAAAATGTCACCAGTAAGCAGTGTCAACATATAGCAGGGTAAAAAGGTCTGCTTTTCTAGTCAAAGATGACTCTGATACATCAGTACTTTAAAAATAAATAAATAAATAAATAATTGTACAGATTGGTCTGGATGTAATGCAGCAGTGCTTTTTTGTTGCTTTTCATTGACTATGACCATGAATAAATGAATTAAAAATTATTTTAAAATTGCACTTTAGGTGACAAAGGTTGTCAACGGCTGCTCCAGTATGTTGATGTGCATATTAAAATGCATGCGTGTTGCCCATTAGACCACCTTTTCCTTTTTTTCCCCCACTCATTCTCTGTATTTTGCCACAACACCTTCTGACATGAAGTCCTCTGAGCTGAACAGGTGACTGCTGGCAGATGGTGGCAGAACATGATAATGACAAAGGTATAAAAGGCTTATGATTCTACATTTAAACGCATACAAAAGAAAAATGAACCCAGCAGGAAATTAACTATGATTTATTTGTTGTAGTGCAACAAAAGCAACAACTTCAATTGATAAATCATTAACAAACATTATATAATGTTCAACAGATCATTAGTTAATATTCAAATAGCTACAAATTACTATTATATGTGGTTAGTGGTCTTTAACTAATCCCTCTTTATTCAAACTTTGTTATAGTAAAAACATTAAGCATTTTAATTTATCTAATGATCTGTTAATCATTATGTAATGTTCAGTAAGTTTATTAGTAAACATTTACAAGCACATTTTCACTCATATTTTTGTGGCTGTTTCAATATATATTATCTAATAATTTGTTAATCATTTTATAATGTTTATTGATTTATTAATTAAAGTTATTAAGTGCTACTCTCTCTTCAGATAAAGCTTAAAAATGGATCTGGACTCTGAATGAATAAAGCTCAATGAATAAAAAGTAGTTCTGGATTTTCTAGCTTTATTTAAAGTGCAAAAAAAAAAAAAAAAAACAGCTTGCAGCACAAACAAACATTTTTCACATCGTTCTGATAATAAGACGTTTATTGAGCAGCAAACCAGGATATTAGCATATTAGTACACTACCAGTCAAAAGGTTTTGAACAGTAAGATTTTTAATGTTTTTCAAAGAAGTCTTCTTTTTCATAGAAATTAATACTTTTATTTAGCAAGGGTGTTTTACATTGATCAAAAGGGATGATAAAAACATTTATAATGTTAAAAAAAGATTTCTATTTCAGATAAATGCTGAAAAAAGAAACCTGAAAAATTCTACTCGGCTGTTTTTAACATCATAATAATAAATGTTTTGTTGAGCAGCAAATCAGAACATTAGAGTGATTTCTGATGGATCATGTGACGAGTAATGATTCAGCTTTGAAATCACAGGAATAAATGCCATTTTAAAACATACTCAAATAGAAAACAATTCTTTTAAATAGCTAAAATATTTCAGAAATATACAGCTTTTGTACTTTGGATCAAATAAATGCAGACTTGGTGAGCAGAAGAAACTTTTAACTTTTAAGTAGAAATCTTGCTGTTCAAAAACTTTTGACTGGTAGTGTATAATTAGCCTAATCGATCAAAAAAAGTCACAGTATTATCTTTCTACTGTATATCAAATAAATGCAGCCTTGGTGATTATTCCAAACCTTTGACTGTTAGTTTATAATCAGCATCTTTAAATCAACAGTTTTATATTTCTTCATTATTTATGATTTTACATCCTTCACAGTGTAATGTTCTTTCCATCATTAATGTACAGTGTTGTAATTTTGTCTGATTTTTTTTTTTTTTTTTTTTTTTTTTTTAATACTTCAAAGTTCATGTTGTGGTTCATCTCCTGTCTGGTTGGTTTGCTTCACATCTTTAAACTCCTAAACGAAGAAAAAAGTCTAATTTAAATAGAAGACATACAGTATTTGTGGTGAAAATAACAAAATTATATAATCTAATTCAATATATAGCATCTGGTTAAACTCAGTAGAGGAAGATAAACACGTACTGTACAAAACGGTCACTCCTGAAAGAAGAAGAAGAAAGAAAAAAAAAAGATTTATGGATTTAATTTTGGGTGCCCCATCTGTAATGTATATAGTTGGCATGGCAGGTACAGAAAGCCCCAGATTCAGCACTTTTTTTCACCGCTGAGCAAGTGGACTGTCTGTTCTGTTTGCTTGAACGGTCAAAAGAATAAGCGCTGAACTCTCCTCAGCTCCTCAAACGTTCGCGCTCAAGAAAAAACCGCGGGAAACTCGCTGAGCAATGGCGGGAGAGGCAAAAGGTGAAGAGGAGGACATTCACAAACATCTGCTGAACGGAACCCACCTGAGGAACAAGAAAAATAACATCTTCGCGAGATGATAATCGCCTTGACCTCCACAGCAATTATTTTACCGAGTCTCTCAGTCTCAGCCCCCACAATTATGTTCCTAACATCTCTTTCCCCTAGAGCAGTCATTTGCATATAATTAGTGACTGTAGACTGTGACTCTACGCGGGAGTCTGAGCGTCTGAATGGGATCCGATGAATCGAAATGCTAATCTGAAACGTAAGTATTCAACTCTCATTTTGTCAGGTTCAGTGCGGACAGGTGACGAGCCATTGTAGATTTACAGGTGCGCTGCGTTTCTTGATTTTCGGTACATCATTAACGTTTAACAAGTTATCGCTCTCTTCCCTTCACAAAACGTTCCAGTGTCTTCCACTGATTTGCGTATTTTTTTCCTCGAACTTACAGTGGATTAAAAACGAAATCCTGGCCGCTAAAGTACATAAGCTTCTGCCTATTGTAGGCTTCTTGCTCATTCTGGTAATCCGGTTTTGACAGCTCGGCTTTGAAAGACCCGCGGCGTGGGTGTCCTCGAAATTTCCCTGTCCGTTCCTCCCTTTTTTCTCCCCCCATCGCCACACTTATTGACATCGCCTTACGACTGGGTTTCATCCAAATCCCCTTTTTGCGCTAATGTTTGAAATGCTAATATACGTAAAACGTGCTCTGTTGATCTTTCTATTGGTTCTCAATTTGCATGTGAACAAAACACTTTCACCTAAAATAGAACAGAATTCAATATTTTATTAAAGCAATAAGTCATCATTTGGTCGTTTTGATTGGCACAAAAATGGAATGGTGGAAACGTGATTTTAAAGTGATAGTTCACCCAAAAATGAAAATTAATTAATGTGAATTGAACTGTTGTATAGACTATCAATGGATTTCATTAAAAATATCTTAATTTGTGTTCTGAAAATGAACGAAAGTCTTTCGGTTTTGGAACAACATGAGGGTGCGTAATTAATGACAGAACTTTCTTTTTTGGGTAAACTATATAAATTAAAATTATAAATTTGTGTGATATCTAAATGTTTTTGCCACAGCCAAATATTTCTTTTGATATATAAGATGAGATGGCAATGATGGAAAATTACAGAAAATTAAGTTTTATACTGAATTAGTTTAACGATAGGCAGTTTGCTGTTCCTGGGCAACTAAGTGCAACTTTAGGCATCAACTCAAAGCAGATTTACTGTATGTAGACTGATTTTATTCATTTAAATAGATGATTTATCATGACTTTATCATTTACTTTGTTCTTTAATGCATAGATTGTGCTTGTGATTTTAACTTGAAAAGGCCACATGGCTCACGTTTAAGACTGTGATAATCTAAATGAAGAGAGATTTCAATGTTTGTGTGAAAAGGATTTAGTTGCAATCTTATAGTGTTTTTAAAACTTAAGGGGCATTTTTGGTGCACAGCCGGGTTTGTTTGACGTAAGAGTTACCAAGACAACAGTTTGTGAAGAGCTTGAAATGAAACGAGAACGGCTCATTCCAGTCAAGCTGTAATTTTGTAAAATTGTGCAAGAAAGTGTAAAAATATTTAATTGTATGTAATTAGGATACATAAAATGTTTCTTTCTCTTTTTTTTCCCGCCACAAAATGGTATTTAAACACGATACATGACTTGAGATATTCTGGAAATGACACTGGCGGTAATTTACCATTTTAAGGGAAAAAAAAAAAAAGAGAGAGAAAGTTAAAAGCATGAATGTACAGCATGAAGGTACATTTTGTAAAATGATATATCTTTAGTAGACAGTGAGAGTCTGAAAAGTGTTTTTTTTTAAATGAATAGTTTTATAATAATAATCCGAAAATGATTATTAATTACTCTCATGTTGTTCCAAACCTGTAAGACCTTTATTCATCTTCAGAACACAAATTAATATATTTTTTAATTAAATTCGAGAGCTTTCTGACCCTGTGTAAACACAGCCGACGCATTCAAGGCCCAGAAAGGTAGTAAGAACATTAAAATAGTCCATGTGACTTCAGTGGTTCAACCGTAATATGAAGCTATGAGAATACTTTTTGTGTGCAAAGAAAAAAAGTTTTTTTTTTTTTTTTTTGTTGTTGTTGTTGGTTTTTTTTTTTTTTTTGACAATTTCTTCTCTTCCGTGTCAGTCTCTGGAGAAATTTACAACAGTACCACAATGCTATGTTTAGGAGTGAATAAAGTTTTTTGTTTTCTTTGTGCACAAAAATTTATCATAGCTTCATAAAAATATTGTTGAACCACTGATGTCACATGGACTATTTGAGTGATATCTTACGTTTCTAGGCCTTGGATGTGTCAGCTGCGTTGCTTTCTATGCAGGATCAGAAAGCTCTGGGATTTTATCAAAAATATCTTAATTTTTGTTCCAACAGTGAACGAAGGTCTTATGGGTTTGGAGCGGCATGAGGGTGTGTAGTTAATGACAGAATTTTCATTTTTAGCTGAACCACCTCTTTAATATTTCATATTACAAAAGTGAATATAGCGATTAGTGGGGTTGAAGTGCTTAAGGCATTTAAAGGAGAGATCCACTTCCAGAACAACAATTTACAGATAATTTACTCACCCCCTTGTCATCCAAGATGTTGATGTCTTTCTGTCTTCAGTCATAAAGAAATGTTTTTTTGAGGAAAACATTTCAGGATTTTTCTGCATATAATGGACTTCATTGGTGCCCCGATTTTGAACTTCCAAAATGCAGTTTAAATGCATCTTCAAAGGGCTCTAAATGATCCCAGCTGAGGAAGAAGGGTCTTATCTGGCGGAACGACTGGTCATTGTTTTCGGAAAAAAAAAAAAAGTATACTTTTTAAGCACAAAAGCTCCTGTAGAACAGGCTCTGGGATGCGCATCCACGGGTCGTTTTTTGAACGGTTCGTTCATTTTGAACGAATCTTTAATCAGTCGCATATGGGCAACATCCTATTAAGTTCTGTACTGGAATTACTTCACCTGTTTCGAGTCTTCAGGTTTTTCGAGTCGTTCGTTCATCTGATGGGGCTGTCACGTGATGCTGATTTTGCTAAAATGAACGAAATGACTCGAAAAAACATCCGTTCATTTTAGTTCCAAATCGGTAAAATGATCCGAACTTCCCATCACTACTACGAATCACATCTTCAAATTACCACAAGTTTATTGTCTGTGTACTCCAGCTCAAAAAGGTAGAGTATGTCTCAAAACTCCATGTTATTTTCTCCTACAACTGCGTCCGACATCGTTGTACCTTTTTGTTTGTAAACAGCGTTTGACTTGCACTTTCTTAGTCTTTGTTCTTAGGTTCCGTGTGACCTTTCAATATGATTCAATAGTACGTGATCGTGCATCCCAGAGCCTATGCTACACGAGCTTTTGTGCTTAAAAAGTATACAAATGTTTATTTTCTGGAAAAAAAAAAAGAAAGACATGAACATCTTGGATGACAAGGGGGTGAGTAATTGCAGTGGTTCTAGAAGCAAAGTTGTTCGGAAGGAGGTCGTCTATCATATGATATGAATATTGGGCATATGTGTGAAAAAGGGCGACGTACAATTGTTTGCGCCCTTAAAAAATGCACCCCCCCCCAGTGGCTGATTTCTGTCAAATTTTTCTCAGACCTTTGGGGCCGTGAGTCGAACAGGCCCGCCAAGTTTCGTTCCGATCGGCCTCCGTTAACCATGTCTAATAGGTGCTCAAACTTCATCGGCCAGTGGCGACCATGTTTTTTAAGATACGCAATGTTCTTGTAGACACTTGTGGCACTTTGGAACCAGACTGTGCGCACACATTTTCATGTTGATAGGACAAATGGTTGCGCAAACGGTAATCTAAATGAAGAGAGATGGTTGATAGGACAAATGTTTTTTTTGTTTTTTTGTTTTTTTCTTCCTGTGACCTCAGATTGAGCCTTTACATTAAGTGTTCTGAGTTTGGCAAAGATAACTCAGGCATTTTACTAAAAGTGGCCCTGCCCCTTTCGAATGTTTTAGGGTCTCTTTGATTGAAAGTTCCCTTGAAAGTTCAACTTTTTTTTGATAATTATTGGTATTCACTCTTCAGAGGATTCCTAGACATTTAAGCCCGCGATTTCATACTTTTGGTTGTTGTAGCGCTCCCTGTCAGGCCGATTGGGGCGAGCATTGGTGACGTTGTAGGCCGTTTGTGTACTACCATCCCTCCAAGTTTCAGGTCTCTACGACTTACGGTTTGGTCTGCATGATCAGTTGATCAGTTTAATGTGGAGATCACTGATCATTGATCATTCTAACAATTACAATAGGGTTTCAGCACTATGTGCTTGAACTAGAGGTCTTCACGGAGGACATGAGACCCGAACCAATAAATACCCAAATCGATCGGAGAACACCGCACCCGCCAGTGATCGGTGTCAGTCAGCACTTTGCTTGTGTTTTGTAACTTGTAACTTGTAAAATTAGGATGAGAAAAGTGTGAGTGGGAAATAAGGGTCTGTGTCTTCCCAGCCGGGTTCGTGTCCAATTTACGAATAACGGTCGGTTCCGGGTAGTAAACCTAAGACATTTCTCAAGTCTGCATGGGTTGGGTCCCAATTTCAAATTAAATACGGGTCCGGGTCAGTTCCGTGCAACAAATTTACGGGCCTCTTCAGGTTCGGGTACAAATTTTTGGACCCGTGAAGACCTCTAGCTTGAACTCCTAATTAAGCATTGAGTGGTTGACTGCCATGTTGACTAAACTAATGCTAACCTTCCTAAACTTGTGCATGATGCTCATTATTTTAAGCTGACGTTTTCGTAAGAAGTCACAAGATGTGCTTCGTACAGAATCATTATTTTTAGATTGAAAAAAATCATAAGCATGAAGGTTTATCTCTATGGAGCCATATGAAAATGTACAAATGAGAAATGACTTACCAACCAGTTCAACAAAATGCAAAATAGTTTGCCATGAAAGTGTATTTGACTTCTCAAAATGTCCAGAAGGCGAGTGGTGATAGTTGAAATCGAATTCAAAGTGCGTTTATTCAATCAATTGTGAATGTGGCAGCCTTCAAGATTTTATTACCTGAACCATTTTATAAAACTCTCATCAGTAATGTTCATTTTGCTAGCCTAACCTTAGGACCTTTTTCTCAGGAATCCTATTTAAAGCAAAGCTTAGCATATTGAACCGAACGTCCAGCAGAGAATGTGTCAGGGAGAAAGACCTTGATTGGGTGTTATTAATTATTATACAGTAAGTTTTCTATACCTCCGTCCACCTGCTGATCTCACCAGCTTGTCTTATTAATGATGGACACCTCCAAGGTCATATGCGGATAACAAGCGCTGTATTTTTTCCCCTTCTCATTTGATCCATTTCCTCATGCTCTTTTCTCTCTCTTGGACAGATGCTGCCAGGGGCATTAGCACAGTGGCATTGTGGTTGCTCTGCCAGCTCCCATCAGCGCATACCTGGCATCGGACGCTCACCTTGACCCCCCGATGAGAAAAGAGCGGGCTCTGGCTGTTCTCCCAGATTCTGCTTCCTCCTGCTCCGATCATGCCCATGTATGGACCAGACGCATGTGCGGCAGTCAAATACAAATTGTGACAATCACCAAGCAGGTCTATTACAGTCAGATTTACCACCGCTGGGAAGCACAGCAGGTAACACAGAGCTACAGTTGTTATGCCAACTGTGCTCCAAATACCTAATTGCAGAAACACCATCAATTGGCTTCTGCTGCACAGGCGGAAATGTGGTGTTTAAAGACCAGCGGATCTGGAAAATGAGAGAACTGGGAACTAGGAGTGGGGGGGGGAAACAAAACACTTCAGCTAGCAAAGTTTGGGGTGAGTAGGATTTATGTTTGATAGAAGTTGATACTTTTATTCAACAAGGATGGATTAAATTGACAGTAAATAATATAGAAAAAAAATCTGTTTTAAGTTTCATATCAGATATTATGGTTTCCACAGAATGATTAACCAGCACAACTGTTACAGTATAATGAGTGTTCCCTGAGCAGTAAATCCGCATATTAGAATGTTTCTGAAGGATCATGTGACACTGGACCAATGATGCTGAAAATTCAGCTTTGCATGACAGGAATAAATTACATTTTAATAATACTTCATAATAAATGTGTATATATATATATATATATATATATATATACATACATGGTATATATATATATATATATATATATATATATATATATATATATATATTATATTATATTATATTATATTATAATTATAAATGAATATATACACACAAAAAAATAATGTGTGTGTGTGTGTGTATATATGTATCTTAAGGAAATAATTACATATAGTACTAATAATAGTAATAATATTATATGTAATATATAAAGTCTGAATATGAGCCAAAACTTTTTAATGGTAGTGTGTAAAATGTAAATAATTGGTAGGAATATTTAAATATAATAGTTTAATATTTTATTACAATTATAATAATATAATTTATAGAATTATTATTATTATTATTATTATTATTATTATTATTCATGTATTTCTATTTAATATTAATTCATTTTATAATTCAAATACATAATACACTAATATAATTTATAAAATTAGAGAGAGAGCGAGAGAATTGCAAGAGAATAATTATATAAAATAATATAAATCAATAATATTTGTTAATTTTTTTTGGTAATTTTTTTATTATTGTTTATTATTATTATTAAACATTATTTAACATTATTATAACATTTATTTATTTTTGTAATGATTAATTTTGTAATTCATTTATATATATATATATATATATATATATATATATATATATATAAATCATGAATATGTAGAAGTAAATATAAGTAGTATTTTTTTCATAATGTTTTTTATATATTTATAATAATAATAACCGTGATATTTTTATATACTATTATTTTTATTTATTTTTCATAACATGACTTTTATATTTTATATATTTATAATAATTATTATATTACATGTTAATATATAAATGTTAAGCATATGTAGAAGTAAATATGCATAGTATTTTTTATAATGTTTTTATATATTTATAATAATAATATTATTATAATTTTTTCATAGCATGAATTTATATTTTATATATATATATATATATATATATAAAATTATTATTCTTCAGTTTCAGTTGTTTTCGGAATTCGTATGGCTATTAAAGTGCATCTCTCGCTATAGCGTGTAACTTAAAGTTCACTGGCATTTCATGAAAACAGCATACTAATTAGAACTTTACAGAATGTGAAATCTATAGTAAATTATATCTGCTTTCATTGCAGTTCACTGTCATGAAAGCGCAACATGGAGCGCGCTCTCTCTCTAAAACGTGTAAGAGAAAGTTCCCTGGGATTTCTTGTGCAGATAGTTGTAATGTTACCTCTATGTTATGTGTAGAAGGTATCTGATTAATATCATAGTATGTGCCATAGAACAGGCTTCAGTTGGTATAAAGTCACTCTTGGGATGTGTTGGGATATCAACATTTATTACATGCTGAATGCGCTGCATATCAGTTGAGTTATTTGAGATGGTCATATTGCTTTTAGACGTTTCTTTTCTTTTTTTTTTTTTTTTTTTTTTTTTTTAATACTGATGTTATAATAATGCAGTAGTGCTTTTTCCATCATATTTGTTCAACAGTAGGCATAATTCAGTTCGTATGGTTTTGAAAACGCTCAGGCGATTTATGGAATCTCTAAACGATGTAGATGAAAATATAGCACAAATCTGCCATAAACATTTATAATGGTTAACTTTATAGAAATCTATAGTGAATTCTGTCCTTGCCCATGTTTCAGCGCACTGTTATGAAAGCGCATCACAGCGGGAGCTCGCTGACTCGCTCTCTCTCTAGCACGTAACTTAAATGTTACCAAGTTATCTGATTAATATCATAGGATACGTCATACAGTGGGCTTCAGTTTATTGGCATAAAGTCACTCTTCACCTCAGGCAGCTATTCCTTTTTAGATGGTTCTTTATTAATAATATTGCTGCATCATAATTATAATGTAACAGTGGCCTAATCATGTTTTCATAGGTTTTCATGTCATATATTTATTTTTAACATTCATTTTCTTAACAGTCTTCAGAGTTTTTTTCATTATATCCATTATGGACATGCCCCTCCCCCCCGCACAAGCCCCGCCCCCGATTAATCGTTTTGAAACCTATCAATAATCAAAATGAGAAATTTCCCAAAATGCCCATCTCTATTCAAAAATAATCTAATTACAGAAGTAAATAAGAATTAAATGGCATAACATGTTTGACATAACTTGTGTTAGAGCCCTGCATTTCAGCCCGAGCCCGATGAGCACCGACTTTTTTTTAATGCCCCTAAGGCCAGGCTTCAGGCCAGTTTTCACATCATAGTTCAGACGCGGGCCTGTTTTAGGCTTCTCCTTATTTTTATATTTTAGACATCCACCAATTATGATGATGAAAAAAAAATTCCACGCTGGTGAAAACAACACAAGACTTTACTTTCGCTTTGACTTTCGAGACTGGCTCGGAAAGCGTTTAGTGTCTCCGTTTAGTGTCTCCGCCTTCAGCGCAGCTGGAAGAGTTCCACGTTCAAGCACATGCAAGAGGCTAAAGCTTTCTGCAAAGCACCGGCACAAGTTATTACCATGAATGTTTCGGGGGGATATTGCAAGGAGATTTTTGAATTATTTATTAATAAACTAGTGTTTTCTGAGTCAGTGTCGCAAGGAAGAAGTTGCCAATCCTGACTCGCCATCTCCTCTTTGGACGCGTCTTTAGAGAGGAATGCGTCTTTACAGATTACATAATGAAAGAGTTTTTGTTAAGTAATAATTTAAAACTTTCTATAGATACATTTATCATGTCTGTGAGGTATGTGTTCGCTGAGTTTCGCTTCATTTTTGTGAAGCGCTCCTGTTGAGATGACAGAAAGTGCATCATGTTTCTTTACTTTATTATATAAAAGCACCGTTTGCAACATTTTGTTGATATTATGAGTGTACACGAATAAAAGTAGGCCCTTTACAGTTCCGAATGATATATTACTCTTACCTTTATGGGCAAAAATGACGGAATATTTGAAAATGTTTCCAATGAAATAATGAAAGTGATCGTGCTGGCGACTCCACGTCCTGCAAAGCGGCTTTAGTTACCACTCCCCCCACAAATGATTGGACATATTTATCTAGGTTTAACAGTTAAACTAATGACAGATATTGGCCGCTTGGTTGCTACTTTAAAAAACAAAAACTTATATTTAACGAACAAAAAATGCTTTTTTAATTTAACTTAATAAAAAAAAACGAAACGAAATATAATCACTTTGCCATTACATACAAAATTGAACTATTTTAATGGCTAAAACAGTAGTATAAGCAGTTTTGGGAGAAGGGTGAAAAAAGACGGACTCGGGCCAAGAATTCTGATCGGGCTAGGGCCTGAACATCTTGAGCCAAGGGCGGGCTAGGGCCTATATTTAAGGCCCGTGCAGGGCTCTAACTTGTGTACTCTTATATGCACTGTTTCAGTGCTACTCGCCAATAAATTACTAACCTGTCTTCCAAGACTACTAAACTAGTCTTCCTAAATTAGCATTTGATGCTTGTCATTCAGAAAAAAATGACTGGACAATGTTTAAAGAGTCAACTAATGACGGTCGTACGGTAGTGCTCATATAATATCTGGATTTTGCAGCGCATCGGCTCAGCAAGGGCTCGCCGCAGTTAGCCGTGTTCAAACGGGCACCACCGTGTGCAGGGCTAGTGCTCCCCGGCATCGTATAATGCTTTAAACGCCATTGGCGGTCTGGTCTAGAAAGACCCTCACAGGAAGGAGGGCTTACAGCACCCATGTAATCCATTACCATCAAGCACAGCAAACAAACTCGCCAGGAGAGGAAAGCGCGTGTGCGCGTTTTAGGATGCGTGAGGTGGCGTTCTCTATTTGTATACTTGTTAGCGGGCCCAAAGGATAAGGCTTATTTTTTACCAGGCTTTTAAGACTTGGGAATGGATTTAAACAAAGACCCGGACTCCGTTAGCTTTAAGCTAATCTAAGATAAACACAGCCCTACAGGATTTTAATTAGAGTGGCTCCAGGCCTACCGTGGGGCCTCCTGATCCCAGCTGCTAATGACTACCTTTCTTCATTTTTCCACTGTTTATATAAAATACAGTTCAGAGTGGCTAAATTGATCGCGTTCATTGACCTAGCCGCCCCCGTGGACTTTAACCAGCAGATGGTTACGCAGCCCCCCGAAGTACTTATTTAACACACTTTTTCTCCAAAGCACCTGTGTTTGTATCTCACAAACACATTCTTCTGGAAGATATTTTGTTCACAGCTGGGAAAACCTTTGTAAAAAAAAAATTGTTATAAAAGAAACATTTACTGAAAAAAAAAAAATAATAATAATAATAAAAGCTGTCAATATTTCTCATTAATGTTTAATGTACCAAAATAAGTAAACTTATTATACTTATTTTATTTTATCTAGTTGCCAAAGAAAAATTTCTGATTTTCATTTTGTTTAATTTGAAAACAACAAAAACATTTTTTAAAAGTTTTATTTTAAATAAAATAAACATTAATTAAAATAAAATAAAATATGAAAAAAAAAAAAAAACATAAAATGAAATTGAAAAAATTAATTTATTTTATTTCATCTAGCTGTCAAGGCAAAAATTCTCATTTACATTTGGTTTCATTTGATGTACTAAAATAACTAAAACTAAAATGATTAAAAAATATTATTTGAAATAATATATATATATATATATATATATATATATATATATATATATATATATATATATATATATACACATTAAAATAAAATGCAAAAATAAACATTTTATTTTATGTATTTGTCATTTGATGTACTAAAATAAAACTAAAACGATTAAAAATATTATTTTAATAAAATAAGCATTAATTAAAACAATAAAATATGGGGGAAAAAAACAAACGTTAACTTAAAATTAAATTGAACATGAAAAATAGATTTGAAAATAGAAATTAATATGAAAGATGCTAAAATAAGATGAGTTCAGTACAGAATGTGATTGGGTAATGGGGAATTCTTGAGTAAAAACCTCAAGGAACACGATCTTAAAGCAGGTCGTTGAAAGCAGGTGGCGTTAAACATTCATCTGTGTAAATTAAGCGCTCTACACACAAACTCTCGCCTCAGGGTAACAGTAAATGACTATTAGCGGAGCGTGATGACCTTGGCACAACATAAATGCTAAATAGTGCCACATGGATACTTACAGTAGCTAGAGGGTATGCGCTGTAAAAGACAGGAAAATAATATACACAAGTGTCATTCTAGCCGCTTGCTTCATCCTCCTGGAGCCCGAGGAGATGAGTGAACTACACTTTGTCATTTCGTGTCAGCAGATATAATTAAAGTTTGGCAGAGAGCTTCTCCAGAACGTCCATGTGTCCCGCTGTTGTAGTATATCTGTCACGCTGAAGAGTTCGACCTCAGGCTATTAGCTCCAGATATCACCCTTCCATTTCCACCCATTAAAGCTCCCAAAAAGATGAAACTCACGAAAACTGTGTCACCCCTGTCCACGGTCAAACATGGCCCGTGTTTTAATGCGACCGTTAGTGAGCTTTATTACGGCTGCAGTGTTGCCGTGTGAATATATTATAATTATATATTTAAATAAATGAATATATACACACAAAAAAAAATAATGTGTGTGTGTGTGTGTGTGTGTGTGTGTATATATATAATGATTTAATGATTTTATATATATATATATATATATATATATAAAATCATTAAAATAAAAATAAAAATAAGCCAATTTTTAATCTTACAAACAAACAAACGATATATAAAACACCTAATCTTTTTATATTTTATTGTTATTATAAAACAAAATATATATTTTTATAATATCATAACAGCCAAGTTTGGGATCAGTGAGATTTTATTTTATTTTTTATTTTTTTATTTTATTATAAATAATTTAATTATTTTTATTATTGTTGTTGTTGTTGTTTATTAAAAAAATGACAGTAAATAAAATTTATAATGTTAGAAACAAACAGACAAACCAACAAATAAATAAATAAGATAAACAATTTAATAAATGCTGTTTTTTCTTTTCATCAAAGAATAAATAAATACATAAACAAACCAATAACTTTTATTCAGAAATGATTAAATTGGTAATAAATGACAGTAAAGAAATGTATAATGTTAGAAACAAACAAACAATCCGACAAATAAGTAAGATAAAAAAAAAAAGTGTAATAAATATTTTAGAAATGTTAATAGAAAACTAAATATATATTTTATAATTTCATAACGCACAAGTTTGGGGTCAGTAAGATTTTATTTAATTTATTAAATTTTATTATGATTTATAATTGTATTAATTATATATATACATACATATATATATATATATATATGTATTTTTTTTTTTTTTTTTTAATCTTTTTTGTGTGTGTTTGGGGGGGTAGGTATTAACACTTTAATTCAGTAAGGATGCATTAAACTAATTAAAAGGGATAATAAACAGTGAAATAAAAACATGGAAACACATAATCAGAAAAAGATTACAGTAAAGACATTTATGATGTTACAAGCAAACAAACAAACAAATAAGATAAAAATTGGTAATAATTGCTGCTCCTGAAAAAAATATGATTTAAAAAAAAGAAAAGAAGTTAACCCTAATCTAATAAAAAACCCTAATCTTTTAGAAATGTCATTACAAAACTATATATATATATATATATATATATATATATATATATATATATATATTACGATATATTAAGATATATATAAGATATAATATATATTATATCATACTGTGTTTTTTTATTATAATTTATTATAATCATAATAATTTTATTTTATTTACAGTTTTAAAATCATTAATTTTATTCTGCAAGGATGCATTAAATTAATTAAAAGAGAGTAAACAGTAAATAAACAAATGAAAAGAAAAAAGAAATAAATTATAATGTTACAAATGATTTCTGTTTTAAATAAATGCTCTTCTTGAACAAACAAACAAACAAACAAACAAATAAATAAAACAGCAGAACTGTAAAATAATAATAAATAATTTTTCTTCAGCATCAAATCAGCATGTTAGAATGATTTCTGAAGGATCATGTACAACATTGAACACTGGAGTAATGATGCTGAAAATCTAGCTTTGCCATCACAGAAATAAATTTGATCTAAATAGAGAAAAAAAATTGATTTAAATAGAGAACAATTATTTTAAATTGTAATAATATTTCAGATTTTTACTGTTTTTACTGTATTTTTTAATCAAATAAATATATGAAAAACTTTAGCGACACTAAACAGCAACATTTTGAGCATTAACTAATATATATATATATAAACATACAAAAATATTAGTCTAATAATATGATGATGCATTTGGTGTCTTCCTGTTCAAAGCTTAAAATGATGTGTTCTTTGACAATAATAGGGCTGTTTTTCAAATTGATGACGCACTCAAAACATGAAATCCTTATTTAATCCAATCAGTTTGTAATTGTTCAACTAGTTCCACAAAAATACTTGAGATATTGAAGTCTCTAAAGTGGCCTGATATTATAGGACGGAGTTTGCACTGCATTTCCCCAAGCAGAGTTTGCAACTGTCTGTTCTTTCCTTAAATTAGGTCAGCTGTAACATCATTACCTTCAAATGTGTTATTGTTTGATTGGATTTCGTATTCAGTGATTCAAAAATATGCAAATGCTGTGAAATTACCATGTGTCAAACACAGGTGTGTGATGGCTACTTTTATGAAAGATGGCATTTAAGTGATCATGGAAGTTGCTGTTTTGATTAAACAAAACTAAAGTGACTGTCCTGTTCTTTTTATACATTTAATCAGTTTTTGTGGTTACTTCTCCAGCAAATGCTCTTAAGTTCTTTCCAAAGTGTATTAGTGATTTATTGCAGAAGAAATGGCTGGGAAAACATTATCAATCACAATTGTGATCACTTTCTACAGGATAAAGCTACAGTATGTACTTGTACTTCTAGTTCTTCAGCTTGGCTGCTGGAAAGTTCTGTTTTCTGAATGTTTTACAGCAATTTTCTATATGTATGAAGGAGTGTAGTATAAATATAATACCATCTCTGTGAAAATAATATGACAGTGGGGTACTGTTTCATGAATAGTTGAGAAGTGCAGTAGGCATAGTTGGATGTGGGGATTGTCTATGTTCAGAATGGAATACTAGACCTTAAAGGAGAAGTCCACTTCCAAAACAACAATTTACAAATAATTTACTCATCCCCTTTTCTTTCTTCAGTCGTAAAGAAGTTTTTTGAGGAAAACATTTCAGCATTTTTCTCGATATAATGGACTGCTATGGTGCCCCGATTTTGAACTTCCAAAATGCAGTTTAAATGCAGCTTCAAACGATCCCAAATGTGGTTGTAAACGATCCCAGCCGAGGAAGAAGGGTCTTATCTAGCGAAACGATCGGTTATTTACATTTTTAAAAAAATACAGTTTAAGTACTTTTTATTCTCAAACACTCATCTTGTCTTACTCTCCTTGAACTCTGGGTATTCTGGCTCAAGACAGTTAAGGTATGTCAAAAAGCGCTGACCGTATTTTCTCCCTCAACTTCAAAAATCATTTCAAAATCATCCTACATCGCTGCAGAAGTACCAACCCAGTCTTTGCAAACTGAACATGGCAAAAAGATGAAACACCCTTAACAAAAAAGGTAAAACCTTTTTTTGATATGAGACGATTTTGAAGTTGAGGGAGAACATGAGATGGGAGTTTTTCGACATACACTAACTGTCATGAACCAGAAAAAACAGTTCAGGCAGAGTAAGTCAAGACGAGCATTTGAGAATAAAAAGTACTTAAACTGTATTTTTTTTAATGTAAATAACCAACTGTTTCGCTAGATAAGACCCTTCTTCCTCAGCTGGGATCGTTTACAACTGCATTTAAACTGTATTTTGGAAGTTCAAAATCGGGGCACCATATCAGTCCATTATATGGAGAAAAACACAGAAATGTTTTCCTCAAAAAACAATTTTTTTACAACTGAAAACAGAAAGACATGAACATCGTGGATGACAAGGGGGTGAGTAAATTATTTGTAAATTGTTGTTCTGGAAGTGGACTTCTCCCTTAAAGGCATAGATCACTCAAAAATGAAAGATTTGTCATTAATTACTCGCCCTCATGTCATTTTAAACCTGTAAGAAATTTGTTCATCTGCAGAACTCAAATTAAGATATTTTTGATGAAATCCAAGAGCTTTCTGACCCTGCATAAACAGTTAGTAAGGACAACGTTAAAATAGTCCATGTAACATCAGTGCTTCAACCGTAATGTTATGAAGCTGTGAGAATACTTTTTTGTGCGTGAAAGAAAAAAAAAAAAAAAACTGAAACATGGACTTTTTTTTGTACTGATGTCCTTACTACTTTTTTGGGCCTTGAACGTGTCAGTTGCATTGCTGTTTATGCAGTGTCAAAAAGCTTTTGGATTTCATCAAAAAATTCTTAATTTGTGTTCTAAAGATGAACAAAGGTCTTACGGATTTGGAACGACGTGAGTGTAAGTAATGACAGAATTTTAATTTTTGGGTGAACTATCCCTTTAATCAAATTTATTCTAACATACTGGCACTGACAAAATAAAAGACGCAACATGATGATGAAAAAAAAAAAATAATAATATATATATATATATATATATATATATATATATATATATATATATATATATATATATATATATGGAATAATTAACATTTCTAAAAGTCTCTTATGGTTACCAGGACAAATTTATGTGATCAAAAACACAGTAAAACAGTACAATTTAAAAATCTGTTCCATTATATTATGGGCTGTTCTATTCTAATATATTTTCAAATGTTTTGTTATTTATAACATTTTCAGCATCATTACTCCAGTCTTCAGTGTCACATGATCCTTCAGAAGTCATTCTAATATGCTGCTCAGGAAACAATTATTATTATCAATGTTACAAATAGTTTTTGCTAATTACTATATTTGCATGAATGAACCATGATACACTAACATCCAAAAGTTTGGTGAAGAAAAAAAAAATGGTACCAAAATGCTTGTATTCAGCCAGGACACAGTAAATTGAGCACCATATAAACTGATAGAAAGTGATGATAAAGGATTATATTGTTACAAAAGATTTAAATTTGGAATAAATTCTGTTCTGTGTGTTAGTATGCCAATTGGATGTAATAACTAGTATGCATAGATAATCTACTCTATTTGGCAAAATGAGCAGCATACAGAGCATTCTGCGTGGGATACGGTCTTTCACAATGCTGTGTGTTCTTGACCTTCCATGTACAGTGAGATGAATGAACTGGATGCAATTATTGCTCTGATTTTTAAATATTTTATATTTCTTGGCTCATTGTTTATATTGTACTGATAATATTACATGAAGATGTTTACGATTATTTTTAATTATTAGTGTTGTTTTTAAAATTTTTTTTGCGTCACATAAACCTTCAGAAAATCAATTTAATATGCTGCTCTTGTGATGGACATGTACCTGTGGGAACTTTTTCACAAAACGCAAAATGTGTGTCGCCATGTACGTTTCCTGACATATTTGATGTGAAATGTCCACTAGGTGGCGCTAAAAGAGTGTTCTTTTTCCCCTGGAACAGATGAACGTACGTACATTTTTTTATGATGCTAGTTTTGTTCGTGTCACGCTATAACTCTAATGCTCTCTGACATTTTACAATAAAGTACCATCTGCGCTACACCTAAACCTACCTGATACACTGTAAAAAAAATAAAAAAGTTCAACTTTTTCAACTTTTTACATTAAGTAACTTAAAATTTCAAGTTGACTAAACTAAAAACTAACAATTTTAAGTCAGCAGGATAAATTATTTTAAGTTGAAACTACTTTTTGGAACAATTTTTATTTTATTATTATTATTTTTTTTTTTTTTTTTTTTTTTTTATTTTTTTTTTTTACAGTTTATCGGGTAGGTTTAGGTGTGGTGCAGATGGTATGTTATTTTAAAACATCACAAAGCATTAGAGTTATAGCGACACTCAATGGACATTTCAAGTCAGAACTGTGGTGACATACAAAACCAATGTCAAATAAAACATACCATATGTACATTAATCTGCTCTGGGGGAAAAAAAACGAACACTCCTTTACCGCCACCTAGTGGACATTTCACACTGAATATGTCAGAAAACGTACATGGCGGTAGACTGTAAAAAATATGGACGAAGTGTCCGTGACATCACCCGTAGGTTTCTGAAGAGAATTTTTGAAGCTGTCTTGGAATCGCGTCACTTCACGTCACTAATCACAAATGGGCAAAGAGGCAGGACGTGGGTGGAGCTGGTTCCTGAAACCACGCCCGCCTAGCGTGATGGTGGTGACGACAGCGGCAATCCACTTGTCACTCAAGTGGCCACAACCTAAATTATGCAGAACTTTAAGGCTTAATATAATTTAAACGGATGAGTTATAAAAAAAAAAAAAAAAATCACCCGACATGAAGGGCAAAATTAGCTATATAGACCAAAACCACTTTTTGTACCAGGCTGTAAACTTTTTTTTTTCTGCTGTAAAGTTGGGCGTTTTAACATGGGGAGTCTAAGGGATTGACTCCCTTTTGGGGCCAGTCGATGAATTACAGTTTAAGATACTTCAGTGTTGGTTTCAATAGAGAGAGCTGGAGGTTGCCGCTTGGGCGGTACATATTTCGCATCTAGTGAAAAAGCCACATATCACATTGATATGACACTGAAGACACTGTAAAAAAAAAAAAAAAAAAAAAAAAAAAAAAAATATATATATATATATATATAAAACAACATCAATAATAATAAAAAAAATCTTAAATATGTTACTGTAATATTATCAGTCCAATATAAACAATGAGCCAAGAAATCTAAAATATTTAAAAATCAGAGCAGTAATTGCATCCAGTTCATTCATCTCACTGGACATGGAAGAGCAAGAGCACACAGCATTGTGGGAGACCGTATCCCATGCAGAAAGCTCTGTACGCTGCTCATTTTGCCAAATGTAGTAGATTATCTATGCATACTGTGTATTACATGCAGAGAAAATAGGCATACTGTGCATAGTATGCGCTAACATGCCAGGCCTTTGCACAAGCGTTATGGCCTTTATACACACTGACTGAGCTGCCACTACAGCCATCCTCTGCTCTTGCTGAGTGGGCGACAGCTTGTTTCTGCAGTTTGCATGCTGCGGTTGCCTCGCACACGCACCTGGACTGATAACGCTGTCGGCTCGTGTCACACAAGACCACTCCTGGCAAGAGCCACTCCTCTGACCGGCCAAGCAGATACAATGTCTGTCTCCAAACATTTGTTCCCGCTCTAATAGGGATGGCGATAGGCTCTCTGGGAACAGATTAGGACACTTTCAGCAGGCCAGGTTTTGCCCCGAGCCACGATGTCTTCACAGGCTTTATCAGCGGCGCCCTCGATGACAGCTTGTCCGTATGTTCATATTTTCGCCGGGACCGTTTAAGACCCCGTAATCCGAGGCCGTTTGAAGCGCAGTCATCCTGAGCGGCGTCTTCTTCATCTTTGACTCGCGCTAGTCCTGCTGTTGCAGTGGTAAGTGTTTAATGTGGCTGCGGTGGATTGTCTGGCCAAAACTAGGAAGCCAGCAAGCCCGGGAAAAGCACTTGCCAATGAGTTGTTTCCAAGTCGACGCTGTGTTACCGCCACCCGCCGAGGCAGGAAGGATGCCAGGGCTTCGGGATACGAACTTCAAACAATGCCATCTGAGGGCAGCGTCGACGAGAAAGCCATTCGCCGTGAACTCGCGATGCAGAGTTAAGCGTCGAAGATCAGCCCCGTTCCCAGATGGAGGAAGAGAACGGCTCGGGGGCTTAAACCTTTGGCGGTGTTACACAAAGACGAGTTTTCCAAGGCCCACGGCTGTTTATCTGAAGGCAAGAGAGCAGACAAATGGATTATGCTGAATGAATGAATTTCTCAATGGAAGAAAACATAAAGGGATTATGACACCGACGCTCCGTTTCATTGGTTGGCGTGTCGATCCCTACGTGCACGTGCGGAGACCTGGTGTTTAAAAAAAGGTGTTTTATTAACCACGCAAACCTGATTAAGGCAAAACCTTCCGGCAGGATATAACCAGCGGAGTGGGAGTGGGAGCAGGAGCATCGCGGCAAAGTCCCTCTGAGATTTGTCACTTCCGTAAATCAATTTCACGCCCGGCGAACGTACAAATATTGTAGACGATCAAAATATTTGTTTCTCAAGGAAATTTCTTTGAGGATCTCGCCACTTCGCTTTATCCTAGGGCTTAGGGGTATCTTTGAAGGCATCTCGAGCGGCCGTGTAAGAACAAAAATGTGAAATTACAAATACTGTGCCAACAAAGACAGCTCTTACTCATCCACTGAGCTAAATCTGTTTTACGAACACAGTTCATTTAGATTCATGTATTTAGATTAGATACATTTGGATGCATTTATTCATTTATTTATGTCATGTTCGGGGATGTGTGCGCAGCAGGGATGTGTGGCAGCCAAAATGTTAGTAATGGTTAATGGAATATGAATTTCTTAACTGTCTTTTTTTTTTTTTTTTTTTTTTTTGGCCTAACACAACACAGAATTTATTCATCATTATTTTTATTATTTATTTATTTATTTTTTATTTATTTTTTTTTACAAATAAGGTGATCAAATTCATCTTTAAAAATAATTTAAAAAATAAATAAATAATTGTGAAATAGTTTCTGTAACTTGTATTATTAATATTAAAATATTAATTATTAAAAATAAAATTATTAAATCTTATAATTATAAGTAAAATTAACTCTAAACAAAATAACATGGGCCCTTGATTTGCACAGTATATGTTGCTGGCTTCTGATGTGTTTTAAATAAATAAAAGAAGTATTAAATAATTATAATAATTAATAATAATAATAATAATAATAATAAATAAAAAATAATTAAATAATTTTTGTAACAATTTATTTGCCCAGTGTTTGTTTTAATAATTATACAAATATTAATTACAAACTATTTAATATTAAAAATAGCATTATTATTAAAAAAATACAAGTTACAAAAACAATGCAACATTTTAGTATTTAGTATATAATAATAATAAAAAAAAATAATTAATTATTTTAAATAACAATAAAATATATATTTTAAACAATGTCTTTGCCCAGTGTTTATTTTAATTATACAAATATTATTAGAAACTATTATTATTGAAATTGTATTATTATTAAAAATACTATTTAATAATTATTAAAAATAGTATTATTGTTTAAATATACAAGTTATTGTTATTATTAACATTTAACATAATTAAAAATAAAGTCATTAAATGATTAAATTATTACAAATAAAATAAACACTAAACAAAATTAAGTGAGCAGTTGATTTGCCCAGCATATGTTGTTAACTTCTTTTTTAAATAAAGAGAAGTATTATTATTATTATTATTATTATTATTGTTGTTGTTATTTAATAAATACTAATAATACTAATAATACTAATAATACTAATAATACTAATAATACTAATAATTTATTTTAAATAACAGCAAAATATTTTTTTGAACAATGTATGTGCCCAGTGTTTATTTTGATAATTATACAACTATTATTAGTATGATTATAAATACATAAATAAATAAATAGTATACTTATTAAAAAGTTATTATTAGTATTATTACCATTTAACAGACTTATTAAAAATAATAAAGTTATTAATTGGTTAAAAGTAAAATAAACACTAAACAAAATTAAGTGATTTGCCGTTGATTTGCCCAGCATATGTTGTTAGCTTCTGATGTGTTTTAAATAATAATAGTAATAATATAATAGTAATTACAATTATTAAATTATTTTAAATAAATTATAAAATAATTAAACAATAGTAATAATTCAATTATTTGAAATTAAAAATAAAATAATTAAATAAAATACATTTTATTTTAAACAATCCATTTGCCCAGTGCTTACTTAATTACTTATACAAATATTAATCCTAAACTATGTAATATTCATAAAAAAGTGTTACTATTAAAAATACAAGTTGCAAAAAAAAAAAAAAAAAAAAAAATCCACGTTTTACTTGTTGTTGTTAATTTAAAAACATTAGAAGGTAACATCATTTGAAAATGGATCTCTTTAAAATTTGAAAACAGTTCACTTATTTGCATTGCTGTTTTCTGCTGTACATACCAGAACAGGCCGGTTTAGAACCACTTTTGTAAAGACTTCCTCTTTTATTGCTTTTTGGAAATCAGGGATTCAATAATGATTCATTAATGTCTAGACTAGGTAAGGGAATAAGCTGATTTTTAGACCTGATAACTTGCACCTTCTTTGAACTCCAAACCCAAGAAATGTCTCTCCCAAATTGAACCAGATATAGTTCATGAAGCCTTCACACACACACACACACACACACACACACACACACAAAAAAAAAAAAAACATCACAAGGACAACCAGCCGAATGATGAAATGCATCGATTTCTTTGTAATTCTTGTGATCTCCATTTTTGGATCCACCACGAAAAGTGGATGTTTTTGAGGAAATAATGGATAAATGCTATTTGCATTGCTTTGTTTGTAAAAGAAAGGGTAATTAGGTTAGAGGGAGAGAAGACACCGCATCTGGCACTGAACGAGAATCTCTGTGTATGTGATTAGTTGCCAAGAGGGTCCCCAGATGGCATCTATTACCTGCGTGCATTAATTAAAGATCCAAGCGCGGACCCCATTAAAGCTCAGAGTGGCCCCGAGGACACACGTGTGTATATGTTCTGGAGATTTGAACTTCACTGAAGATGCTTTTCATGCACACACTGGAATGAAAGCAAAGGACTGATGAAATAAAGAAGGCGGGAAAAGAAAGAACACATTTTGAACACTGTGGACGTGTTTCAAACATAACACATTATGTTTTTATGTCAGAGAACAGTGAAAAACCTTTCAAGTCCTGCATTGCTTTATTTAGTTCATTTACTCACCTGTTCCAAACCTGTGACTTTCTTTCTTCTATTGAGCACATAATTAGTGTTTTTGAAGACTCAAAGAATGGCGACTTGAGCTTTTAAACTCAGAAAAAGACACAAAAGCTTTATGAAATAGTGACTCATGAAATGTATATCAGATCCTTTGAAGTCGCACACACTTCATTTATTGGCATAGATGGTTCTATTAGGAACCTTTGACATTCATGTAAACTTTCCATTCCACAAAATGTTCTTTTTAGTCTGAAAAAGACTATTTAGATTATTAAAATGTTCATACACTCTTAAGAGTAAAGATTCTTATTTGGCATTGATGGCTCCAAGAAGAACCATCATCATCCATTTTTGCAACCTCTAAAACATGGTTCTTTTAAGAACTGTTCAGTGAAACATTCTTTGGGGAACCTACAATGGTTAGTTGTTCTTCAGAGGTACTGCTGTGAATACCCACTTTTGGAAGCTTTATTTTTAAGAGTCTAAGAAAAACTTGGTTCTTTTAAGAACTGTTCAGAGCAGGGGTGCTCAACCCTGGTCCTGGAGATCGACTTTCCTGCAGAGTTCAGCTCCAACCCTGACCAAACACACCTGAACCAGCTAATTAGGATCTCAAGGAGCACTTGATAATTATAGACAGGTGTGTTTGATTAGGGTTGGAACTAAACTCTGCAGGAAAGTCAATCTCCAGGAACAGGGTTGGGCACCCCTGGTTTAGTGCAAGGTTCTTTGGGGAACCTAAAATGGTTCCCCAAAAGTTCTTCATCTGTGGTTCCATGAAGATCCTTTAATGTCCATGGAATCTTACCATTCCACAAAAGGATCTTTAGAGTGGAAAAAGATTCTTCAAATTATTAAAATGTTCTTAAAAGTAAAGGTTCTTAATTGCCATTGATGGTTCCATGAAGAACCATTACCATCCACTTTTGGAACCTCTAAAACATGATTCTTTTAAGAACTGTTAGTGAAATGTTCTCTGGGAAACCATTTTTAAAATGGTTCCATGATGAACCTTTAACGTTCAATCGTTTTGTGCCACAAAAGGTTCTTTATAGTGGAAAAAGGTTCTTTAGATTATTAAAATGTTCCTCACACTAAGAAAAAATGTAGGTATTTTAAGAAATGTTCAGTCAAAGGTTCTTTGAGGAACCTGAAAAGGGTTTAAAATGTTCTTCACAGCAATGGCATAGAAGAACCATTTTAGGTTCCACAAAGAACCATTCAGTCAAATGTTCTTTAAAGAACCATCTCTTTCTTACCTTTTTATAATCTGAAGAACCTTCTTTTGCCACAAAGAACCTTTTGTGAATCAGAAAGGTTCTTCAGATGTTAAAGTTTCTTTATGGAACCATTTAGACAAAAAAGGTTCTTCTATGGCATTGTGAAGCACCTTTATTTTTAGCACTGCTGTGAAAGCACGCTTTCAGAAGCTTTATTTTTAAGAGTGTAAAACTTGGTTCTATTTGGTTCTGGAACTATTGATTGAAAGGTTCTTTTGGGAACTTAAAATGGTTTCCTAATGGTTCAACATCTATGGTTCCATGAAGATCATTTAACGTCAATGGAATCTTACCATTCCATAAAATGGTTCCAAGAAGAACCTTTAACATTCCTGGAATCTTACCATTCGACAAAAGGTTCTTTAGATTATTAAAATGTGTTTTTTTTTTTTTTTTTAATAAAGAATAGTTGTTTGAAAGGTTCACTGGGGAACGTAAGATGGTTTCCTAATAGTTCTCCATCTGTGCTTCCACGTCAATGGAATCTTACTATTCCACAAAACCATCCACATTCCATTCTTCTTAAAAATAAAGGCTCCAAAGGGGTGTTTTTGTGGTGATGCCAGAGAGGAACAATTTTTGGTTCCCTAAAGAACCTTTTAGCAACCAGTTCTTCAATTAACCACTTTGAAGAAGATTGTAAGCATCTAAAGACCCTTTTTCCACTAAAGAACCTTTTCTGCTTTTGAAAAGTTCCATAGATGTTCAAAGTTCTTTATGGAACAATCAATGCCAATAAAAGACCTTTTTAAGAGTGAATGGTTCTCCATCTATGGTTCCTTGAAGAACCTTTAACATCCATGGAATCTTTTCATTCCACAAATGGTTATTACAATTGTTTCAACAGGTTCTTTAGATTATTTTTCTTCATTATTGTTCTTAATGTTCTTCACACTAAGAAAAATGTGGTTCTTTTAAGAACCGTTTAGTGAAAGGTTCTTTGGGGAACCTAAAATAATTCATGAAGATTCTTTAATGTCAATGGAACCCTTTTTTAAGAACCTATTTTGGAATTCCTTATTTGAAGAACTCTTAAATGAAAGGTTCTTTGGGGAACCTAAAATAGTTCCCAAATGGTTCTCCATCTATGGTTCCATGAAGAAACTTTAACATTCATTGAGTCTTTTCATTCCACAAAAGGTTCTTTAGATTATTCAGATGTTTTTCACACTAAGAAAATTCTTCTGTGGCATTACTGCAAAATCCCCACTTTTGAAACCTTTATTTTTAAGAGTGTAAGAAATACATGATTCTTTAAGAACTCTTAGATGAAAGGTTCTTTGGGGAACCTAAAATAGTTAGTTCTCCATCTACGGGTCCATGGAGAATCTTTAACATCCATAGAATCTTTTCATTCCACAAAAGGTTCTTTTTAATTTAAACAGGTTCTTTAGATTATTAAATTATCTAAACCTGAAAAGAAAAATTTGGTTCTTTAAAGAACTGTCCAGTGTAAGGTTCTTTGGGGAACCAAAAATGACCCAAGAAAAGCTCCTTTTGGAAGTGTTTTGCATCTAGTGTATTTGCGTCTTTCTCTGTTGAGCAGTAAAATGCAGTTTCTTGTTGTACAGTCTAAAGCCTCTTAGCTTTCAGGTATCAATTACCTCCAAATGCACCAAAATGCAACAGTTTTCTGTTTATCACAGATTTAGCACATCAACGGTGGTTTTTCAGAGGACTCAGATGTTGTTTTCCCCCAGTAAGCTCTTGGCAGATCGCTGGGGTTCGGCGGCGTGTGGGTTCACATTCGCCGTCTCTTAATCTCTCCTGGCACTTGTGTTTTTACAGATAAAACAAACACGTGTAAATCTGCTCGTAAAAACGCACCCATATCATGCACTTGACGTGCGTGACTTTACGTCAAATCTTAAACTGCGTAACGTAACCTCTTCAATAACCCTATTCGAGTAAAGCAGTCTGTTGTACATGCTGAAAACGAGATGTGATGTTTAAGTCAGGAAAAACAGATGGTAAATCACTCTGTACTCCACAGTGACTGCAGAGAGTGACAATATAGAAGTTTAATATAGATATTGTGATAATGATAGTCTGACCCTCACTGAAGTGAACAATTCAAACGCATACAAACCACCTACTAAAAAACACCTTTTAAGTCTAAGGTTAATTATTTAACACAATACCTCATATTCCATTACATTTGATGAGATATTTATGTATAGAGAGAGAAAAAAAGACAACTGGATCTGTGAATATACAAGGACAGAAGGTTAATTATATAACACAATTATTATAACCCAGTATATAACATGATATAATGATAATCTGCTGTGCAAAACAAATTGACTACTTTATTTTAGTATCTCAATGATAGCAATGTGTTAATATTTTGACGCATTGTGAATATGATGAATTAGGTTCTCTGTTTTATATATTTATTTAATAAATTATCTATGTTGGCACCAGTAGCCTCGTGGTATAGCGGCGTTGTGCTGCGGGCGTCCCGAGTTCGAATCCCACCCTCTTCTCTCTCTCCCATTTCGCTATCTAAGTAAAGGCATAAAAATGCCAAAAATAAATCTTAAAAACAAACAAATAAATGATCTATAATATTTGTATTGTTTTATAGTTTATGACTTGCAATTTAATAAGTATGGATGTATAATATTAATTTATTTAATGATTATTTATTTTCTAATATATTTTAAATTCAATTCAATTATTTTAAACGTAATAATAAAAAAAAAAAACTAATTTAAAATTAAAATGAAATTCAATTTAATGGTTGGAACGATACATTCACGGCTTGTAAATTTTCCCAATCCACTTGCTATTCGTTAGGTTTGGCCAAAAGTTAATTTTGGATTGTGTGTGTGTGTGTGTGTGAGGGGGGCGTAAAGGGTTCGACAAAACACAGCTGTTTAGCCAAAGATAACAAACTGTCACAGTGTAGGTAACATGCAGAGGGCCACTGTAGCATTCATTTGCTAATTCCTCATCTTATTTCCACAGCACACAGCGATTTTTCTTTTTTTCCTCAGCCTCTATTTTTGTAAATAATATCACTTGTTTTTGTGTCAGGATGGGAAATATGGAAATTTATAAGCGCTTTGAAGCGCTCTGGTAACAGTGGGTTTCCACCTATTCCTGTGTGACAGGAAGTGAAAAGACGGCAGGAGGTGGACAATATCCAGCACCCCTCCCTCTCGGCCCGAAAAAAAGCTGTCGCTCTCCTCCTTGTGCGTCTGTCTCCCTCGCACGAGGAAAATGAGATTACTTTTGACAATGACTGATGGGCTAGCCATGAATACATTTGTTACTGAAAATGAAAATCCCTGTTAAATCTCATTTTAATGAGCAATGTGGACGGTGGACACCGAATTTTTGTTCAATGGCAGCAGCGTGGGCTGTCTTTGTGTCGTCGCTTAAATATTCATAGAGGAACGTCGAAACTCATTCAACATTCATGTTTTGGGCCGCTGTGAAGAACCGCATATTTGGAAGTTGATCAAAAACTTGGGTCGCGAAGATAAAGTTGCCAATATTTCAGACGATTTTACAGTTAATTAAATCAGCTTTTCCATTAGGCATATAATTATTTAAACAGTCTAATAGTATATTTAGTGCTTGAAAGATTAAAGGGAACTGAACGTGTTTCTAATAAATGCTGTTTTTTCAAACTTTCTATTCATCAAACAATTTCTTGGAAAATATTTAAATAAGTTTTTCTTATTTACATGCTAATTCATTAATATCCTCTTAATATTACTTTCTTTTATATTTAAAGTCAACTTTGTGTTAATGTACACTGGCATTCAAAAGTTTGGGATCAGTAAGATTTTTATTGTTTCTTAAAAAAGTCTCTTATGCTCACCAAGGCTGCAGTTATTTGACCCAAAATACAGAAAAAACAGTAATATTGTGGAACATTATTACAATTTCAAATATCTGTTTATTATTTAAATATAGTTTAAATTATAATTTATTCTTGTGATGCGAAGTTGAATTTTCATCAGCCATTACTCCAGTCTTCAATGTCACATGATCCTTCAGAAATCATTTTAATATGCTGATTTATTATTATTATTATTATTTTGTTGTTGTTGTTTTAGAACCTGTGATACATTTTTCAGGATTTTTTGATGAATAAAAAGTTAAAAAGCATTTATTCAAAAAAAAGAATAACAAAGTAAATCTTTACTGTCACATTTTTATTAATGTAACATCCTTGCTGAATAAAAAATGAATTTCTTTAAAAAATAAATAAATATTTTATTTTGTTTTGCTGACCCTAAAAGTTTGAATGGTAGTGTATATTGTTAAAAAAAATGCATTTCGAATAAATGCTGTTGAACATTTTTTTTATTCCTTAAAGAATCCTGAAAAAACTATCACAGGTTACAAAAAAATCAAACAAAAATGGTTATATATAAAACAGATATATAAATCAGTATATTATAATGATTTCTGAAAGATCATGTGACATTTAAGACTGAAGTATGATGCTCAAAATTAAGATTTGTATCACAGGCATAAATTATATTTTAAAATATATTAAAACAGAAACCAATTAGTTTAAATCGCAATAATATTTCACAATATTACTGTTTTTTTCCTGTATTTTTGATCAAATAAATGCCTTGAGCATAAAAAACTTTTTTAAAAAAAACTTACTGATCCCAAACTTTTGAACAGCAGTGTATAAGATTATATGTGGCATAATTTGAAAGTTTGGTGATTGTGTCACCTATTTGCTGAAGGTTTTTTGCATTAACGGAAAGGTGAAGTTTTACAGTCAACATCTGTCTGCAATTTGACGACAGCATGTATGAAATGTATCCGTGTCCCCATCTTCATTCTCCTTGGCGGAGGGCGGAGAATGATGACAGGGCTTGTTTTGAAGGGCTGCCGTGGGGTGAAGATGGATTGGCTTGTCATCCATTGGGGACTTGACAACGTTGATGCTTGTCAGGTTGGTGTCAGAGATGGGATTGGCGGGGGGGGGGGGGGGGCATGCCTCATGAAGGGGGAAAAGGGAAGCTTTGGGGCACACAGAGGAGACGTAGCGGGGAGGAGAAACTGAACAATCATGTTTGTAAGACACCTCAGGCCACACATAAAATGTGGTGAGCTTTGGTCTACAGAATGTGTAAGGTAGTCCAATGTTTGCCTAATATGTATATATTTTTTTTTATAATGAATTTAGTTTTATTATACACTACTGGTTATGTTTTTTTTTTTTTTTTTTTTTTTTTTACATTTTGACATAAGTCTCATTTACTCCTGAATAAAAAAAAAAAGTTAATTGCAACTTTACATCTCACAATTCTGACTTTTTTTTCCCTCAGAATTGTGAGATATAAACTTGCACTTGCAAGTTATAAAGTAAGAACTGCGACATATAAACTCACAATTCTGACTGTTTTTCTCAGAATTGCGTGATATAAACTCACTGTTCTGACTTTTTTTTTTAGAAATGCATGATACAAACTTGCAAAAGTGAGTTAGTCAAAAATACGAAATATAACTCAATTCAGACTTGTTTCTCACAAACGCAAGTTTATATCTCACAATTCTGACTTATTTTCTTAGAACTGTGATATAAACTCACTATTCTGACTTTTTTCTCAGAAATGCATGATACCAACTTGCAGTAGTGAGTTATAGAGTCAGAAATGCGAAATATAAATCACAGTGCTGAGTGTTTTTCTCAGAATTGCATGACAGACTCACAATGCAGATTTTTTTCTTGTAAATGTGAGTTTAAATTTCACAATTCTGAGTTATTTTCTTATAACTACATGATATAAACTCACAATTCTAACTTTTCTTGCAAATACAAGTTTGGATCTCGCAATTCTGACTTATTTTCTTAGAACTGTGTGATATAAACTCACAATTCTGACATTTTTCTCAGAAATGCATATAAACTTGGAAAAGTGAGTTAGTCAAAAATGCGAAATATAACTCACAATTCAGACTTTTTCCTTACAAATGAAAGTTTATTTCTCAATTCTGACTTTTTCTCAGAAAACTTGCAAAAGTGAGTTATACTCAAAAATGCATCATGTAAATGTGCAATTCTGACTTTTTCTCAGAAATATGTGAAAAAATGTGCAATTCTGACTTTTTTTTTTTTTTTTTTTTTTTTTGCAAATGTGACTATATCTCGCAATTCTGACTTTTTTTCTCTTGGAAATTCGAGTTTATATCTTGAAATTCTGACTTTTTCTCTCAGAATAACGTGATCTAAACTTGCAGTTCTGACTTTTTCTATCAGAATCACGTGATATAAATTCGCAATTCTGACTTTTTTCTTGCAAATGCAAGTTTATATCTCGCAATTCTGACTTTTTTTCTGAGAATTACATGATATAAACTTGCAATTCTAACTTTTTTCTTAGAATTGCGTGATATAAACTCGTAATTCTTACTTTTTTTCTCAGTTACATGATAAACTCACAATTCTGACTTTTCTCACAATTGCAAGTTAACATCTTGCAATTTAGATTTTTTTTTTCTCAGAATTGTGATATAAATTCATGAATTCATGATACTTTTACTTCAAACTCACTAAATTCCAGCCTCCGTCCAATCAGAAGTACCAGTACTTACATAGAAACCTATACAAAGTAGCCAGAAAGAAATGCTCATTTTAAAGAAATACATGGATTTAGAGGCTTTTGCACCTGAACACTTCATTTATTATTATAGGACTTACACCGCAGTTTATGTCACAAACTTGGAGAAAAAAAAAAAAAAATAGGATCACTTTCCAGCAAGTTCATTACTACATTTGCTCTCTTTGCAAGAGCAGCATCCCCCCCGATGAACGGCAAACAAGCATCACAGGCTACACGTGTGGTGACCCGTGGAGCGTATTTCACACGAGCAAATGGACGGCAAATACCCAGTGAATCATTTAGGCCAAAAGGATAATCAATATCTTTCTCCAGATCGTGGGCCGAAAGCGGTCCCCAGTCGGGTCTTATCCTGACGGTGCGTCGTCTTATGGCTTCACTCCAAATGGATTCTTTCAGCTATATCTCAAAGTATAACCCATTACATGTGGATTTCTCTCCCACCATAAACCACTCTCAGTTTTGTTGTGGTTTCTTCACCCCACCTTGATCTTGGGAGATGTAAGGGAATTTAAAATATTAGAGAGGAGTGAAAGAAATACGAGAAGTTCATTAGTATTTATTAGGTATGTACAAGGTGCTATCAAAGATCGGACAGATTTCTGGCGCTTAAAAGAGATTTAAGTGGGTTAAAGCGTTCTTTGATAATGGAAGATGTAAAATATCACCCTTATTGAGATGCATGTGAGCGAGCTTGTCGTTGTGATCCTATAATTGGACGCCTAGAGTCTTTTGAATTCTCACAAAGGCCACGACAGGGAAATATGACATCTTTGAATCATTTTAGTGAGTCGGTTTTCACTTATGAATCATCGGAACAAACTGATTCTGTTGTTTGTTATATTAAACCAGAATTATTTTCAAAGAACTGGTTCATTCAGACATCTGTGTGAATCAAAGCAGTCTGAAGCAGTCTGGGCTGTTTATAAAGAATTTAAAATTCATTATAAGTTTATTATGAGTTTAGAACAAACCCCAAACCACTAATTTTTGAGAAATATCAATGCAATGCTGCCTGAAAAGCACTGTAATAATTTTGAATTTCAAGAAAAAGTAATCACTATGGGATATAAAGCCAAAATCTCAATTCCCTCTTCCACGCTGATTTTTGTGGCCATTGTTTCTTTGGTCTCTGATAAACACTGACAATATTGGGGTCTGCAGTCGGGCTGATTAGAAACAATAATGAAATACCTGCTTGAGAAAACCCTGCTTTAATACTCCATAACACATGAAAGAACCAGAATGCTCTCAGAAGCCCTCCATCAAAGCATATATTATTGCCTCATATCTCTTTCATGCTTGTTTTATGGCTCTTGCATTAATTGCTGTTTATTTTTTCTCCACAATAAATGAAGCTGCGCTTAGAGAGTCTAAGAAAGGTAATGTGCCAAAAACAATGTCACAACAACACTGATGAGCTGATGAAATAGTGCTTTCTCATCAGTTTCTGTTGTTCGACAAACCACACTTTCAATGTAGTTTTAATGAGTATGTCATTAATTTTTTCACTGAACCGACTCGTTCAGTAAAGACAGATTAATTGAGGAAATAAACAAGTGATTGGGTCACTGAATCACTGAACTGATTCATTCAATACACATGGATTCAATCAGGAAAGAAACAAGTGGTTAAGTCGCTGAATCACTCACTGATCCAATTCGTTTAATAAACGTGGATTCATTCAGGAAATAGAAATGACTCGGTCACTAAATCACTCAGTGAAACAATTTGTTCAATAAATATGGATTAATTCAGGAAAGAAATAAGCGAAATCACTCACTGAACCAATTTGTTCAATAAACACAGGTTCATTTAGGAAATAAAAATGTGATTGGGTCGCTGAATCACTCACTGAACCAATTTGTTCAATACACTTGTATTCACTCAGAAAATAAACACAATTGGGTCACTAAATCACTCATTGAACTGATTCATTTAATCAACACAGATTAATTCAGGAAATAAACAAGTGATTGGGTCACTGAATTAATCACTGAACCAATTTGTTCAATACACAGGGATTCATCCATGAAATAAATGCAACTAAATCACTCACTGAAACGATTTGTTCAACAAACAGATTCATTCAGGAAAGAAACAAGTGATTAACTCACTCACTCAGTGATCCAATTCATTTAATAAACATGGATTAATTCAGGAAATAAAAATGTGATTGGGTCGCTGAATCACTCACTGAACCGATTTGTTCAGTACACATGAATTCGTTCAGGAAACAAGTGATTGGGTCACTGAATCAATCCCTGAACCAATTTGTTCAATACACAGGGATTCATTCATGAAATACATGTAACTGAGTCACTAAATCACTCACTGAACTGATTTGTTTAACAAACAGATTCATTCAGGAAAGAAACAAGTGATTAAGTCACTGACTCACTCACTGAACTGATTCATTCAATAAACAGGTTCATTCAGGAAATAAAAACATGACTGGGTAACTGAATCACTCACTGAACTGATTTGCTCGATAAACACAGATTTATTCAGGAAATACACGTGATTGATTCATTCAATAAACTCACCCACTGAACTGATTTGTTTAATAGACACAGATGCATTCAGGAAATAAGCACATGATTGGGTCACTGAATCACTCACTAAACTGATTCATTCAATAAACACTAATTCTTTCAGGGAAATAAAAACATGATTGGGTCACTGAATCACTCACTGAACTGATTTACTCTATAAATACGAACTCATTTAGGAAATAAACGTGATTGAATCACCCACTGCACTGATCAGTTTAATAAACACTATGCATTCATGAAACAGACACGTGATTGGGTCACTGAATCACTCACTTAACTAATTCAATAAACACAGATTCATTTAGAAAACAGGCACGTAATTGGGTAAATGAATCACTCACTGAACTGATTTGTTCAACAAGCACAGATTCATTTAGGAAATAAACATGTGACTGAGTCACTGAATCGCTAACCCGATTTGTTCAATTAACATGGATTAATTCAGGAAATAAAAACATGACTGGGTCACTGAATTACTCACTGAACTGATTCATTCAATAAACAGGTTCATTCAGGAAATAAAAACATGACTGGGTAACTGAATCACTCACTGAACTGATTTGCTCGATAAACACGGATTCATTCAGGAAATACACGTGATTGAGTCACTGACTCACCCACTGAACTGATCTGTTTCATAATCACGGATGCATTCAGGAAATAAGCACATGATTGAGTCACTGAATAACTCACTGAACCGATTCATTTAATACACATGGATTCATTTAGAAAATTAATGTATTTGAGTCACTGAGTCCCTCACTGAACCAATTACTTCAATACACACCGGAGTCATTCAAGAAATACACACGTGATTGGGTCACTGAATCACTCATTGAACTGATTTGTTCAATAAACACAGATTCATTTTGAAAATAGACACGTGAGTGAGTCACTGAATCACTCACTAACCCGATTTGTTCAATAAACACAGATTCATTCAGGAAATAAACATGTGATTGGGTCACTGAATCGATTCTTTTAATTCATTCAGGAAAACGTGATTAGTCACCAAATCACTCATTGAACCAAACTGTTCAACACATTAATTCAATGAAACAAATAACTGTGAGTGAATCACTGAAACACTTACTCAAATGACATGACAAACTGATTAATTTACTAGCACTAAATTCATTATAAAGAACAATAAAAAGCCAAACAGTGAAGAGCAGGACAAGCTGCTGTGTTGATAATAGGGCTGCAACGATTAATCGAACGATGTCGTGAGGCGCGTTTAGTCAATGAAGCCGGTGCTTTGATTAGTAGTAAAGCTCCATCACGTGCGTTCAGTACACAGAGCAAGTAATACACAGAGTCGTAAAGCACTGACAAGCTACACCAAATTCGCGCTCAAAATCGAATTCGATTTTGCGCGCGATTTGGCGTAGCTTGTCAGTGCTTTACGGCTCTGTGTATTACTTGCCGCTCCAGCTGAACGCACGTGATGGAGCTTTACTACTAATCAAAGTACCGGCTTCATTGACTAAACGCGCCTCACGACATCGTTCGATTAATCGTTGCAGCCCTAGTTGATAATAATGCTGTCTTTTCCACCTATCCTTTCTAATCAAATCTTCTTCACTACATGTTCCCACGTATCCTTTTTTCATTATACTACTTCCCTTTCTATTCTTCTCTAACATTTTTATGTTCTTTGCTCTAATAACCGCTAGGGACTCACTTAATTAGTGGGTGTCAACTTCGAATGCAAGCATGTTGTATCATTTGTCTATGGCGGGAATTAGTGGACAGCTGTACTAATAGCCTCTTGCTCGCTGTCGTAACAAGACGCAGTATAGGGGACGTGAGGTCTTTAGATTGAACAGTTTTATGGCCTGATGGACTCTTTGATAAGACGCCCCTAATGGGCTTGATCCATCTCAAGACAAACCCTGTGCCTCTTTAATTGCTTTTGAAGTGTTCAGTCACTAATGAATGAGAATTGGCTTCATTATAAAGATGTCAAGACAACAGATTCACTTAGAGTGCAAGTTCCCTGCTCAAACACACTGAAATTATTTATCTGGAGCTTGCCTCAATCCATAGGTCCTTTAATAATAATACTAATATGTCTTCATACATATTATGGTTCAATAGATTGGGTTTGTACAATTTTTTAAAAGAAATTAATACTTTTATCCAACAGACTCATTAAATTGATGAAAAGGGACAGTAAAGACATTTATAATGTTACAAAAAGATTCATATTTCAGTTAAATTCTGTTCTTTTGAACCTTGTATTCATAAAAGAATCCTCAGAAAATTTTTGCATGGTTTGCTTTAAAATATTAAATAGCACATCTGTTTTCAACATCGATAATAATATAAAATGTTCCTTAAACAGCAAATCAGCATATTAAAATGATTTCTGAACGATCATGCGACACTGAAGACTGGATTAATGATGCTGAAAATTTAGCTTTGCATAACA
The DNA here is from genome assembly GCF_022985175.1 of Labeo rohita. Classification (NCBI taxonomy): domain Eukaryota; kingdom Metazoa; phylum Chordata; class Actinopteri; order Cypriniformes; family Cyprinidae; genus Labeo; species Labeo rohita. The sequence goes on from NC_066893.1 coordinate 21,034,807, forward strand.
GGAATAAATTTCATTTTAAAATTTAAATGTAACGATTAATCGTTTGATTAATCAAACGAATAATCATGAAGTTTGTATTTATGTAATATATGTGTGTACTGTGTATATTTATTATGTATATAAATACACACATGCATTAATATATTTAATAAAATATATTTATATAGAGTTTTTACATTTATATGAGTGTTGTGCAATGATTAATCACGATTATAAGCATCCAAAATAAAAGTTTAATATATGTGTGTACATTTACTATGTATATTTAAACACACACATACAGTATATATGTTGAAAATATTTACATGTATATATTTTTATTGTTATAATTAATATTATATACAAATACATTTAATAAACAACATTTTTCTTCTATATATTCATGCACGTGTTTGTATTTATTTATGCATTATAAATGCATTACAGTACACACTTATTTTGGATGCGATTAATCATTGCAGAACACTAATTTATATATAATATATTTTCTATATAAATATAACAGTTTTATTAAATATATACATGCAAGTTGTGTGTGTGTGTGTGTGTGTATAGCCCTAATTCAGGAAAAAAAAAAGTTTTACCGTATTTAAAAAAAAAAAAAAAAAAAAAAAAAGCAAAGGAGACTACAAAAATATTAATTTTCCCAACCTCCCAAACCTTTAAACTAGTGCTGTCAATTGATAAGCAAAGGATACTACAAAAAAAAAAAAAGTAACTCATATTTTTGCAATTACTCATGATTAATTGTGATTAATAACATCCAAAATAAAAGTTTGTTTACATAATATGTGTGTGTATTGTGTATGTGTATTATGTAAATATAAATACACACATGCATGCATACATATATATGTGTGTGCGATAAATATACAAAGTACACACACATATATAACACAGACTTTTATTTTGGATGCGATTAATCATGACTGATCATGACTAATAGTTTGACAGTCCTATTTCAAATAGAAAACAGTTATTATAAATTGTAATATTTCACAATATCACCGTTTATTAATATCTTCCCAACCTCATATTTTGAAAATATTTACATGTATTTACATGTATATATTTGTAATATAATTAATATTATATACAAATACATTTAATATACAACATTTTTCTTCTATATGTTCATGCACGTATTTGTATTTATTTATGCATTATAAATATACACAGTACACACTTATTATGTGATTAATCGTTGCAGAACACTAATTTATATATATTTTATATATAAATATAAAAATTTTATTAAATATATACTGTGTTGTGTGTGTGTGTGTGTGTGTGTGCGTATATATATATATATATATATATATATATATATATATACACACACACACACACAAACCTTTATTTTGGATGCAATAAATCACGATTAATTGTGATTAATCATTTGACAGCCCTAATTCAAGAAGAAAAAAGTTTTACTGTATTTTTAAAAAAAAAATATTAAAAATTGCAGTCTTCATAAGCAAAGGATACTACAAAAATATTAATCTTCCGAATCTCAAAGGTTTAAACTAGTGCTGTCAATCGATAAAAAAAAAAAAATCATTCAACTCATTAATTGCATATTTTTGCAGTTACTCATGATTAATTGCGATTAATCACATCCAAAATAAAAGTTTGTGTGTTGTGTATATGTATTATGTAAATATAAATACACACATGCATGTATACATATATATGTGTGTGCGTGTGTGTGATAAATGTACACAGTACACACACATATATAACACAGACTTTTATTTTGGATGCGATTATGGATCATGATTGATCATGATTAATAGTTTGACAGCCCTAATTTAAATAGAAAACAGTTATTATAAATTGTAATATTTGACAGTATCACTGTTTATTAATATCTTTCCAACCTCAAACCTTTCAACTAGTGCTCTCAATCAATTAAAAAAAAAAAAAAACTCATTAAATCACACTCTGTGATTTTTTTTTTTAATATTGGATATTTAAAAACTTTTAATCTATTAAATTTTGTGTTATAGTTTGTAAGTTGTTATATATTATCTACATCCAGAAAAAAAAAAAAAAAAAAGGGAAAATGCAAACGTCTCGAGTCTTGCCTGCTTATGTATGAGACCCAGTGTCATTTAAGTGTGCGAGAAGCAAAACATTAGCGGCCGCGTTTGTAAATCTGTGTCGGCTGGCAAGATTTACCTCCTGTTGAGAGTGTAAAACCCAAGGCCCGCAGATTCAATCACAGATGTGGCGTTGTTCCAAAATGACTTTTATCAGGCAACAAACTGTCTGCGGTCACTTTTAGCCGCCTATGCGACGCCTCCTGCCAAATCCAGGGAACATTAGCGCTTAAGGAGCTAGAGACGCTGCATGAAACGCTTTCAAAACTTATATTCAAAACTTTAAATGAAGTGCCGTGCAGTTTATAATATAACACCACCAAATATAAAATGTTAAAACTTAGAAATAACAACAATTCTATCATTATTTGCTCACCCAGATGTCACTTCAAGCTTCTTGTTGTTTTTTCCCCTCCTGTGGAACATAGCAATTTTGATGTGTTATCAAATCAGATAAAATTCACATTTTAAGCTCCAAAAATGATAGATAAACTGCTAACACATAAAAAAAGCTTTCAATTAAAACAAGAATAAATCTCCAACAAAAGGTGACATCCCTCTTGTTGTGGTCATTATGAAAAAGCTCATTGATTTGAAGCATCTGTTGTGTGGGCTTTGACCCGCTGCCCTCTGCCACAACATATTTGCTTTTTATGAAAATGAATTCATGGCGGTCTTGATTCATTATTGAACAAAACTAATTGTTTTCCCACTCACAGCGACAGGAAGGATGAAGGGGATGAGAGCATTCATCAAACTTCAAATTAAGAGGAACCAAAGAGAGAGAAGCCAGTGGGGAAAAAACTCTGAGATTTATGAGCGTCTCTCGCATACGGATGCTGCCTGACATCCACCTCAGTGTTTGCTGAGCATTTCTAGGCTGTTTACAAGAAGAAAATGGTCCCGAACATCATTTCACCACACTTGGAGGCGTTTAGCAATTTGTAATGCCATTTTGATACACTACTGCCCAAATACATCCCGAGTGCACTGACCCACTTCAATTCTGCGGCCCTCGAAATTACACATTACTTGTTTGGTGCTTCAGAAGAAAATTATTACTCTCAGAAAGTATATATTATATATATATATATATATATATATATATATATATATATATATATATATATATATATACATAAAGTATATATATATGTGTGTGTGCAAACTATTAATTAATAAAAAATATATTAACACATTTTATATTTGTAAACAAAATATTTAAAATATTCAATGTTAAATGTGAAATATTTCAATTAACAAAATGTTAGAAAGTAGTACAAATTTAAGTATATCTGTGTGTAAACTATTAATAAAAATATTAAAACATTTTATATTTGTAAACGAAATATTTAATGTTAAATGTGAAATATTTCAATTAATAAAATATTTTTACAAAGTTAGTAAGGCAAATTTGTGTACAGTATGCGTGTGTTAACTATTATTTAATAAAAATATTAAAACTGTATATTTGTAAACAAAATATTTAAAATATTTATTGTTAAATGTGAAATATGTATATTAAAATAAAATATTGTTAGAGGATTAGTAGTACAAAATTATGTTCAGTATATCTGTGTGTAAACTATTAATAAAAATATCAAAACGTCATATTTGTAAACAAAATATTTAAAATATTTAATTTCACATGTGAAATATTTCTATTAAAATAAAATATTGTTAGAGAGCTAGTAGTACAAATTTATGTTCACTATATGTGTGTGTTTGTGTGTGTGTGCAAACTATTAATAAAAATATTAAAACTTTTTATATTTGTAAACAACATATTTAAAATATTCAACGTTAAATGTGAAATATTTCGATTTAAATATTGTTAGAAAGTTAGTAGTACAAATGTATGTACAGTATGTGTGTAAACTGTTAATAAATAAAAAAAATATTAAAACATTTTATATTTGTAAACAAAATATTTAATATATTTAATGTTAAATGTGAAATATTTCAAATAAAATATTGTTAGAAAGTTAGCAGTACAAATTTATGTACAGTACTTGTATGTGTGTGTGTGTGTGTGTGTGTGTGCGTGTGTAAAATATTTAAAAAAAATATTAAAACATTTTATATTTGTAAACAAAACATTAAACATGTTATGTTAAATGTGTAATATTTAAATTAAAATAAAATATTGTTACAAAGTTAGACAAATTTATGTACAGTACTTGTATGTGTGTGTGTGTGTGTGTAAAATATTTTAAAAAAATATTAAAACATTTTATATTTGTAAACAAAACATTAAACATGTTATGTTAAATGTGTAATATTTAAATTAAAATAAAATACTGTTACAAAGTTAGACAAATTTATGTACAGTAAATGTGTGTAAACTATTAATTAATAAAAATATTAATAAACAAAATATTTAAAATTTTTAATGTTAAATGTAAAATATTTCAATTAAAATAAAATATTGTTAGTAGTACACATTTATGTACAGTATGTCTATGTAAACGACTGATTCATTTAAAAATAAAAACATTTTATATTTGTAAACAAAATATTTAAAATACTTAATGTTAAATGTAAAATATTTCAATTAAAATAAAATATTGTTAGTTAGTAGTACACATTACTTTACAGTATATGTCTATGTAAACAACTGATTAATTTAAAAATATTAAAACATTTTATATTTGTAAATTTTTTTTTTTAAATATTTCATGTTAAATGTGAAATATTTTATTAAAATGAAATAGTTATAAAGTTAATAGTACAAATATATGTAGTTATATATAGACTTGATATAATACATGCAATATACAAATTTACATTTTTTAATAATAATAATAATAATAATAATAATAATAATAATATAGACAAACTTAATAAAAACACTTTACATTTTACATTTGTAAAATAAAAGTTTGAATAATATGTCAAATATTGAAATTTAAAATATTTATAAAGTTATGTAGTACAAGTATAGTAGTACAAATTGTTAAAATAATTTAATTCTGTATTTTATTTTACAATAATTATTATTATAGTTCTCCCCTCCATAGAGTGAGATTCATATAAATAAATAATAAATTAATAAATAAAAAAAAAAAAAAAAAAAAAAAAAATATATATATATATATATATATATATATATATATATATAAAAATATAAAAAAATAAATATATATATATATATATATATATATATATATATATATATATATATACACACAAACATATTTATCTATCTATCTATCTATCTATCTATCTATATATATATATATATATATATATATATATATACACTATAAGGTATACTAGTAAATAATATTAATACAAATATTAACACTAACATTATTGCTGTAGCAAATCACCAAAATGAATGACGTGAACACGACTTCACTTCCTTACACACTGCGCTGCCTACACACGGCGCCGTAGCAGTGATGCTAATGCAAACTGTCAACGCTGTGATGTCAGGAGCAGAGGATAATATTTCCCAGAGGGTTTTGTCACCTCCTGCTGTCAAGAGCCCTCCTCACAAAAAGATCAATGTCCATAATATGATATCCCATGAGACAATGCTGCTCCATAATGTGCACAAGCAGCAGAAAGCCACCAAGAAACCGCTAACCGCTGCAATACACCAGTCCATTTTCACATTAAACAATAAGAATGTGCATACATGGATTATATCGCATATGACCATGGTCTCGCATGAAGGTATATTAAGTTTCCCTGTAGATATTAACATGATTTATGATGAAAATGAACCTGAGTCAACACAGCTTGAAAGTAAATGTACGTCCCTAGAGGTGATTCCAACTTATGGGAATATGATAGGGAAGCCTGATGAAAGAAACGTGCTACGTCAGCAACATATTTCATTTAAGACAAAGTACAAGGGTAACATTTCGACAAGGCCTTGAATAGCGTCTTGTCAGAGGTTCAGCACATCTTTAAATCAGCTGGGAGGAGATGTGCAGATAAGCATATTACACATAATGCTAAACGCACTCCAAAATGTCAGAGTCACTGCAGTGGGATCCACATATTGAGTCATCTATAACAATAATACGCTAATGTGGCGCTCATTCATCTTGCAAAAAAAACAAAAAAGTGTCTAAGCAGCACTTAATAAACAGAATATTTATACAATTGACAGCCAGTAAAACAATAAAAACAAAGTCAAATACTAATATTAAACTTGCATGCATGTCTTTTTGCTTCTCTTTAAATTAAATAGGCTTTTAGGTATCATTATCGTACTGAAGGTTTTACAATATTTGTTTGTTTTCATATTAACCGCTTTAATTTTAATAGATGGGGCTGAGTAGATCTGGCAACATAGCATGAGAATTTAATGCGAACCTATTAATATTCATGGGCGTTTATATATAAAGTATGCTTCTAGCACAAATGCATATTTTCTGTTTGGATAGACACTGACATATGCAATATGAGGTCATTGAATTTGGTTAATTGTATTGCATTTGTTCTTAACTAGATTAAAACTAACATTTGTTCCTAATTTGAATATTAGCATTTTATCCTGTTCTGTATGATTTTTGTCATAAATATAATTAAACATGTTTATTTAATTTCAGCTCAGACATACAAATAGTGCAAATTACTTTATTACTTCCATCTGTATTTAAGTTATTAATGTAGGTACTAAAACATTAAATTTCCATTTGCTAAATAATAAATATAATGTATGTAGTTAATGCTAAAACATTCATTTTATATTGGCTAAATTTTACAATAAACAACAAATATTAATTGTTATTATTATTTATAATATATATTTTTAGAACATATTTTATATATTTACAATCATTTATAATATAATGTAAAACAAAAGTAATAATTACATGTTAATAATTGTTACAATTAGCAGTAAAATAAAATATTCACTAAAATATTATTTAATTTTCTATTTGCTAAATTTTACATTTGTGAAATTAACTACAATTATTAATTATGATATTATATATATATATATATATATAATATAATGTAATCTAATAAGTAATAATTATATAGTTAATAGTTCATATAGTTAGTAGTAAGATAAAAGATTCATATATATATATATATATAATATTGTTTTTTATCATTTAAAATTGTATTATTATTTGTATTACTACTATTATATATCTGTGTTTTATATATAATATAAATATTTAGAATATAAAAAGTATAATTATATAGTTAATATGTTTTACAATTAGCAGCAAAATAAAATATTCACTAAAATATTTATTATATGTGTGTGTGTAGTATGTATTTTTTTAGAATTTAAAATTGTATTATTATTACTATTACTATTATTATTACTATTATTACTACAATTATATGTGTGTGTGTGTGTGTGTTTCTAATATAATATAAATATTTAGAATATAAAAAGTATTGATTATATAGTTAATACTTTTTACACTTACAATCAAATTACATATATACTTTCTTACTTGAAATTTTGTCATTTTCTGATAAATGAGAGTCCTGCTACAAATACTGAACTTGGTCACACTTGTATGTTTAAAAAAAAAAAAAAAAAAAAAAAAAAAAAAAAAAAAAAGATGATACATATTCAATACAGTATGACTAATCTAATCTAAACATACTAAAATATGTCTGTACAATTTACATACAAATACATATCACTGATGGAAATATGTATGCCATTTCTAGTACATAGAAGATGGCAAGATAATATGAACAATTTTTGTCAACTAGCTCAACCTGCTGCAGTAGCCACGCCCCAAACTCTCACTATAGGTGGAGCTCAAATGATTGACGGCTCTGAGCAGACTGATATTCGGGGGGAGATAAACTCAAGAAGAGTCAATGACCAATAAACTGTGTCAAGAGAATGTATTTTGACATTAAAAATCTTCCAAACATCGCCTTCAGGTACACTGTGTATAACACAGCTTCCTCTGTGACTTCTCTCCCGTTTTCTTCCGCTCTGTTCTTCTTCTCAATCTACATTGAAATTGTATTCGTCATCTAACTAGCCATCAGTCAGATAAGTCACATTTCATTCTCTCCAACAACTGCGGCGCGTTGCGTGCCTGCGGGCTCTGACTGCAGGGCCTGCTAACCACTCGTCTTATCTCTCCAACTGTGCTGCCATCAGCCAGTGAGATCGCCTCAAACCATTGGCATCCACTTCTCCAATTCTCAAGTCAATTACCCAGCTCCTGATTTATTCAAAGAGGACGTCTTTGTTATGGATTAAAATTTAATTGCTGGTTTTGGAGGCTTATCCCAGAATGTAACCAATATTGCCATACCTTGAGAGCAGCCACAGAAAGAACAGCAGCTTCATTCCTGGGTGCAGTGGCAAAGAAGCTGTTGATTAGGACAAGGTGGAGGGATGCTGTTTTTAGAAAATGTGGCTGAAAGCGAGCCGCAAATCTGCCCCGGTGCTTTTCTGAGAATTTTAATGGCTTTTCTTAAACAGGGGAAAATACAAAAGATGTGTTTTCAATGACATGTAGATCCAGAAGGTGGTTAATAATAGCACAATTATGTGTTGCGAATGTCTTCAACATTGGTCATGGCGACCAGCAAATCTTAAGAGGGCGGTGTTGAATGTCTGCTCTTTGTAAGAGTGAATCTTAAGGTGCTTCTTAAGGAGGAACCAGTTAATTAAGGGCTCATCCATTTTACGCTTCCTTCTAATCCGCACTGACAAAAGACTGACTGAATGAATGAATGAATGAACTAATGAAGTCCACACCTGCCCAACATTTCATGCTATCTATGTTCACTCTGAAAAACAGACCAATGTGAACCATTCAGGGTTGCCAGGTTTTCACAACAAAACTAGCCCAAACGCGGTTCGGAGGGGGTCCCATGGTAAAAATCAGGGGTAAGATACACATTTATTGCTGGGGATAAATATCACGTTACTGTGGTTGCTTAAACCTGTGGACATGAAAAACAACCTGCAGCAAGAGTGTTAATGTAGCCCAATTCTGCGGGAAAACCGTGGACTTGGCAACACTGGAACCATTTATGGAGCAGGATGATTATATGCATGCTGCATATGATACATACTATTTTATGCATTACTTCCATCCTTCAAATTCATTATCGTCACTGCATGAGTCAATCAACCAGTTTGTTCAAATCACAAACTATTTTCCACCCAAAGTTGTGAATTTAACTTAGGCACAAAACTGGAATACCACATGAAACATTTGCAAATAAGTATTGTTTCCATCCAACGAGTTAAAGAGAACAAAATTGTCACTTCTTGACGAACTGGCACTAAATATCTTATCTTAATATGTTGTTGCTTTCAGAGGTGGATGCCTGCTGTTTGGGAACACAGCCTGGAAGGTAATTATACTGAAATATATTGACGCCAGACTTTGCTCGGGCCAAAACAGCAATTCACATGACTTTTTTGATGCGCATGGAGGAATTTATTCTGTAGATGTGTTTCCGTCCCTTATTATTCACAAAAAAAAAAAAAAAAATCACCTCAAGCGATCATGTGTGTGAAATTTGGTGTTTCGATCACTCATTTCTGATGCATAAAAACTGTGATGGAAACAGCCACTGAAGCATTTACTTATCCGTATTGTTTGAAAACTTAATTATGAACAACCATTACTCAACCGATTCTTTCCGTAACATTAATTTAAGAATGAAATAGGAGTTACTGAATCATTTACTCAACTGATTCGCTCAAAAACACTAGCTGTGTCAGAAATCAAATACTTTCCTACTATACAGTATGCAACATGTAATTAATCATGAACAAAATGATCGACTGTCTTTATTAGTGAGTCAATAAATCATTTACACAACGATTCTTTCCAAAAACCCTTTTAAGAACGAAACAAGAGTTACTGAATCATTTACTCAACTGATTCGTTCAAAAACACTTGCTGTGTCAGAAATCAAATACTATGTAGTGTGCTATAAACAGTACGTTAAAAGAGTAGTACATCCAAATTTATAGTATAATTTGTGAATAGCAGTGAAGCGACAACTGATGGCAAACTAAAGGATTTTTTCGAAATTTGGTGTTTCCATCACTTGTTTCTGTTGTGATACTTCAAAATCTGTATAAAAACAGCGTGTTGGAAACATTGCTACTGAAACATTTACTTAGCCGTATTATTCGAAAACTTAATCACAAACAAAATGAGTGACTGTCTTTATTAGTGAGTCAATAAATAATTTACCCAGCCAACTCTTTCCAAAACACCTTAATTTAAGAACAAAACAAGTTACTGAATAATTTACTCAACTGATTCATTCAAAAACACTTGCTGTGTCAGAAATCAATTACTTGCTTACTATATAGTATGCAGTAAACGGTATACTAAAAAAAGTATGCTGTGCAATGACATCAATCCACTGGTCAATCAGGTTATGCCATCCCATAGCGCAAAGTCACATGACTTTTTTGATGTCTTTTTTGATGCCTTCCATCCCTTATTATTCGCAAAAAAAAAAAAAAAAAAATGTTTAAAAGTCAAAAATCACCAAGCGAGCGGAATGTTTTTTTTATTTTTGTCTTAATCATAAAACATAGCTACTGAAGCATTTGCTTAACCGTATTGTTTAAAAACTTCAATAAACCATTTACTCAACCGATTCTTTCTATAACACATACATTTAAGAATGAAATAGGAGTTACTGAATCATTTACTCAACTGATTCTGTCAAAAACACTAGCTATGTCAGAAATCGAATACTTCCCTACTATATAGTATGCAATAAACTTGTAATTAATCATGAACAAAATGATCGACTGTCTTCATTAGTGAGTCAATAAATCATTTACACAACCAATTCTTTCCATAAACCCTTAAGAACGAAACAAGAGTTACTGAATCATTTACTGAACTGATTCGTTCAAAAACACTTGCTGTGTCAGAAATCAAATACTTCCCTACTATATAGTATGCAATAAACTTGTAATTAATCATGAATAAAATTATCGACTGGCTTTATTAGTGTGTCAATAAATCATTTACACAACCGATTCTTTCCAAAACACATTCATTTAAAAACAAAACGAGTTACTGAATCATTTACTCAACTGATTTGTTCAAAAACACTTGCTGTGTCAGAAATCGATTACTTTACTACTATATAGTATGCAATAAACATGTAATTAATCATTAACAAAATGATCGACTGTCTTTATTAGTGAGTTAATAAATCATTTACACAACCGATTCTTTCCAAAAAACCTTTTAAGAACAAAACGAGTTACTGAATCATTTACTCAACTGATTCGTTCAAAAACACTTCCTTGTCAGAAATCAAATAATTCCCTACTATATAGTATGCAATAAACAGTACATTAAAAGAGTAGTATGCCCAAATTCTTAGTAGGATTTGTGAATGGCAGTGAAGCGACACAACTGACAGAGAATTAAGAGATTTTTTTTCCTGAAATTTGATGTTTCCATTACTCGTTTCTGATGCGATACATTAAAATGTGGATTACAACAGGGTAATGGAAACATAGCTACTCAAGGAGTTACTGAGTCATTTACTCAACTGATTCATTCAAAAACACTTGTTGTGTCAGAAATCGCATACCTGCCTACTATATAGTATGCAATAAACAGTACACTAAAAGAGTAGTACGTTTGAATTCACAGTATTAGGAAAACAGTAGGCGAAAAGTACCAGGATGACCTAATACATGCGATGAGGTACTCTCGTGAACATGCAATGAAAACTCAAAAAGTCGTTATTTTTTCTTTTCACACAAAACATATTTTTCGTAGCTTCATCTATATGTCACATGTCCTTACTAAGTATCTTAATTTGTGTTCCAAAGATGAACAAAGGTCTTACGGGTTTAGAAACAACATACAGATGAGTAATTAATGACAAATTTGTCATTTTTGTCTAAACTATCCCTTTAAAGTTTCAAAGCCAATTCAACTTCAAATCTCGCACCAAATGATTCATTAAGGAACGTACTGGGTGTTGCTTGGAGACACGTGATAACCTTATTTGGAACTACACACAAAGTAAACCATCCAAATAAACCAATTCACTATGAATTGGGCTTGCTTCATATTAAAAAGAGAGAAAAAGACATATTGCCAGCATAGCAAGCAAAATTAATCTCAATCACTGGCATAAAAAGCATAAACCAGATCAGATAGCTACAAAGAAGGAGATTTAATACAAGTCTTTGAAAATGAATTGCAAAGTGAGAGCTTGTGTTTTTTCCTGCATGGGTCAGCAGCAAGCAACCGCAGGACTGAGAATTAATGGTCTATTGGCCTATAAACATTTGGTGATACATTATTATGGCTTGGAGCGACCAACTTCACTGTTGTTTATCAAACGCCTCACCAGCACTATGGACCATCTCTAATTTAAATGAGATACGATAAATAGCTGCGTAAGCAAATTGCAATGGCGCCATTGAAACTGAGATGGGCATTTGATGATGACCATTGGCTGCAGGTACAAAATAAAGTTTTGAGGATACCTTAGTCATCTTTTGCAAGCCATTACTATAAACGTATTCGCTTGGCAAAATCTGTATTCATAACATCTCACAACATTTGTTGCCTATAATATTACATGAAATATCCAAAGCTTTATTGGACCGGTGCAATTTAAAACCTGCTCAGTGCCAGTTACATTTGCCTATGGTTGTTCAAAAGCTTTTTAGAAAGGCTTCTGCGGGCAGATTAAAATGGATGTTGAGTAGTAGATGGGTAGAATGAAGAATGCCGTGATTTCTCCCTTGACATTTCATCTGGATTTTTTGACATTTTGTGAGGTGAAGAATCCTGCTGTTTTCATCATGTTGTACGGTCAGCGCAGGGCCATTCCCAAATTCCTCACGGACGTTTTCAGCCTCTCAGGCATCAAATCCTGATGCGTTTTCACGGCGTACGATCTCTATAAAAAGTCCACTTTCATCTCATCTGACAATCAATAGTGAAGAGCATTCAAACAGAACATGCTTTTGCATTACACTGCGCTGTATCTATCTATCTCTAGCCAAGCCTGACAACTAGCCTAGGACATGTGCTATTCTTTTTTTTACTGGTTTTAGCTGCTTTTTAACATGTTAGCAACATGCTAGTCATGCTAACAACATGCTGATCATGCTAAAAACATGCCAACAACATGTTAGTGACATGTCATGTTAGAAACATGTTTGCAACAAGATAGGAACATGGAAATCATGCTAGAAACATGGCAGCAATGTGCTAATTGTGTTAGTAAAAACGTAAAGCTAGTAAAAGCAAGCAAAGCTAGTACCATTCTAATCATGCTAAAACATGCTAGCAGCAAGCTAATAATGTTAACAACATGATAATCCTGTTAAAACATATTAGTAACATGCGAATCATGCTAGAAAAATGCTAGCAACAAAATAAAAGCATATAAATCATGCTAGAAACTTGTTAACAACATGCTAATGGAATGCTAATCGTGCTAGAAACATGTTAACAACATGCTGATGACATGCTAATGCTAGCAGCATGGCAACCATGTCAACAACATGATAATCATGTTAAAACATGTTAGCAACATGCAACTCATGCTAGAACCATGCTAATTGTGTTATCGACATGAGAACAGCATGCTAATCAAGTTAGAAACATGCTTATGCTAAAAACGTTCATGAAACAAACATGCTGGCAGCGTGCTAATCATGTTAACAAGATAATCATGCTAGAAACATGTTAATCATGCTAGAAACATGTTAACAACATGCTAATCATGTTAACAACTTGATAATCATGTTAAAACATGTTAGTAAACTGCTAATCGTACTATAAACATGTTAGCAAAATGCCAGTACCAATCTTATGCTAGAAATATGCTAGCAACAAAACAAGAACATGTTAATCATGCTAGAAACATGTCAACAACATGCTAATCTTGTTAAAAACATGTTAGCAACATGCTAATCATGTTAGAAACATTCAAAGAAAGTTTAATCATGCTAAAAACATGATAGAATTATGTGAGAAACATGCTAGCAATATGCTAATGATGCTAAATCATGCTTACGACATGCTAATGATGCTAAAACATGCTTACGACATGCTAATGATGCTAAAACATGTTAGCAACATGATAACAATATGCTAATCGTGCTAAAAACATCCTAACAGGCAAACTTTAATTGTTAAAACTACTTTAAACTTCAAACTACTCCTAAATGAAAACGTTCCAACTTCAAGCTTTTAAAACTTTTTCAAAGTTTCTGGTCTGGCTTTCTCAAGCCAACTTCAAAGTTTGTCTTGACTAACCTTTTTTTTTTTTTTTTTTTTTTTTTTTTAATTTAGTTTTTATTTCCATTGCCCTGCGTCTTGCAATTTCAAAAGCAAAAACACGTTCTCTGTAACAAGTGGGATTTTGCAAGAAGTTTTCTTCTTTATGAATACTAGAATGACTTTCTTATATAGTCAATCAATCAAATGTTAGACAGCTAAAATGAAACTCGGCCCAAGTTTATCTTATTTGGATATTAAAAAAGCAATACATTTTAAGACATAGTGAAATGACTTAAAGCTTTCTTTCCTGTGTTTTTTTTTTTTTTTTTAAGTTATATTTTTGGGTTTTTTTGGGCCTTTAATGGACAGGACAGTAGAGAGATGACAGGAAAGTACTGGGCAAAGAGAGGGGAACGGGATTGGCAAAAGACCTCAAGACGGGATTCAAACTTGGGTCGCCGCAAGCACAGCTGTGCTATATGTCAGTACACTAACCACAAGGATATTGGCACTGACTCCTGTGTTGATTTATAGCCCATTGCATTCAAAGCATACATTTGATCAAATTTGTGTTTCCTTGCATTCTTTTTGTTAGTTATTTATATTATTAAACTACATACCTGACATTTAAAGGAATTATTAATTTGTAAATATTACAAAAAGAATACAAAGACAAGAACTAGCAATAGAGAATCCGATTAAACAAGTGACTTTTCATTTATGTACAATTAAATCACTTCATTTCAAGACACTGTAACATTACGATAACGTTTTTGCCAAGTGGCTGGCAGATACATTTCAAAATAATGTGCATTTGGAAAGCTACCATGTTCCTGCGATGACAAATACGGGACAGCTCTGTCTGGGAAATTGAAAATGACAAAGAGGGTTAAAACAGAGGTTAATTGCACAAACTCACGATTTACCGTCCAACAGAATTATTAAATCCATACGAACGCCCGGCCCTAAACGTCTCCTTTGGGTCACTTTCTTTCTTCGAACATATTCCTGGAAAGAACGGAAATTTTAACGGACTAAACAGAGATTCGGTCCAAAAATTATGTGTATGATATATTTTACAGACGGGCGATGACAACCTAAACCTTTTTTTTTTCACTTTTAGAAAGAGGAATGAGATCTCCAGGGAGGATATGTTTGGTGAATTATAAAGGCTCCTCTAACATGTCACCTCCTCACTGGCTGCCGACCAGGCAAAGCCAACTGGAAGCAACAGATAAGAGGCCAGAAATATGTCAGAAGGATTTCCACAGAGAGAGAGAGAGAGAGAGAGGGAGAGCTAGTGTGAAAGAAATAGAGCGAGGGAGAGAAAAAGAGAGATATATGAACGAGTAAAGAGGTGCAGTTAGAGTTTGAGGGAGTCAAACAGGCAGGACACAAAGGTAAAATCAATGTCCCCTTTAAGCCATAATCGATAGTCTTCACTGCGTAAAACACAAGAAAGAGAAAAGGAAATCAGCGCTTTAGTGTTCCCCATTCATTACGGCACAGTCACATACACACATGTATTCATATATATATATATATATATATATATATATATATATATATATATACACACACACACAAGACATGCTCACCAATGCAGTTATTTATAACTGTCACATTGTAAAACACAAACTGTGGTGAATTTATGGTTTACCTCCTACAGCGACCTCAGCCAGGAAGCGGATGCTGAAGGAGAACCAAATCTGCTTGGGTTTTTTGGTGACATGGAGGGCCCTTTGAAGATCAAACGCTTTCAGAGGGAGTATCGGGGCCCCTTGGTCGAGCGTAATTAAAACCTGGGTGAGATAGACATGCGGCGGAGCGATAATGAGACGAGGCTGTTTCTCTGCTAATCCTCCCTAATTATGTTTAGCCATAAGGTCGGGCCTCCGCAAACAACAAGCGTCGCCCTCTAGAAGATCACATACCAGAGCTTTCTTCAGCTCAGGAGCGAAGGCGTCTTATTGCTCATCTAGGACAAGACCCCTGCATGTAAATCCTGACCTCAAGGGTTTTCAAAGAACCTGCTGAGCATGTGTCAGAAGTGGACAAAGACAAATGTAGATGCATCAGTTTCCTGAGCTGACAAAATCATATAGGGGAGACTGAGGCTAGCTGTCACAGTTTTTACTTTGACTTAACATCTCATATTCGCAACTTTATTTCTTCTAATACTGACTTTATATCGCAGAATTGCAACTTGTTTTTCTCATAACTGAGACTATACCTCAAAAATGCAACGTTATTACTCATAATTGATTTTATATTGCAGACTTTGTAGCTCACAATTTCAACTTTATTCCTTATAGCTATGACTTCTTAGCTCATACTTGCAACATTATGTCTCATAATTGACTTTGTATCTCAGAAAGGCAACTTTGTTCTCATATTTGACACTTCATAGCTTACACTTGCAACTTTATTTCATAATCGTTACTTCATAGCTCAAAATTGCAACGTTGCAATATATCTTATAATCGGGACTGTATATAACAGAATTGCAATACATTTTCATAATTTGACTTTCTCACAATCAACAAAAATGCTAGGAGCATGCTAATCATGTTAAAACATGTCAGTAACCTGCTAATCATACTATAGACATGTTAGCAAAATGCTAGTACCATTCTTATGCTAGAAACATGTTAACAACATGCTAATCATGTTACAAAAATGCTAGCAGCATGCTAATCATGTTAACAACTTGACAATCATGCTAAAACATGTTAGTAACCTGCTAATCATACTATAAACATGTTAGCAAAATGATAGTATCATACTTATGCTAGAAATATGATAGCAACAAAATAAAAATGTTAATCATGCTAGAAACATATTAACAACATGCTAATCATGTTACAAAATGCTAGCAGCATGCTAATCATGTTAACAACTTGAAAATCATGTTAAAACATGTTAGCAACCTGCTAATCATACTATAGACATGTTAGCAGAATGCTAGTACCATACTTACGCTACAAATATGCTAGCAACAAAATAAGAACGTTAGTCATGCTAGAAACATGTTAACAACATGCTAATCCTGTTACAAAAACGCTAGCAGAATGCTAATCATGTTAACAACTTGACAATCATGTTAAAACATGTTAGTAACCTGCTAATCATACTATAGACATGTTAGCAAAATGCTAGTACCATACTTATGCTATAAATATGATACAGGGCTCTCAAGTCTCACGCATTCACCGTGAGACACACGCATTTCAACCAGTTCACACGCTCTCACGCCACACCTTGTATTTCTCACGCTGAGAAGTAAGGGATAACTTTTCCCGCTATATAATGTTAATGGACGAGGTGCAGGCTTTGCAGAGAGACGTTCTCTGTCGAGCTCATAGATGTCTTGAGAGTTAAATGCCACCTACCAGCCAAGAAATTAGAATTTGCTGTTTTTACGTGATCCCGCTACAATCACGTTCGTCACTAGGCAACGTGGACGCGCACACACGGGACAAGGCCAGCGGTGGAATCGTGGCGGCGCTGCCGCTTTCTCTCGCAGTGGAAGCGTTTACTGCAGTTGAGGCGGTGGTCGCGTTGCGGTCTCGGAGCGGACGTTGCCATTTGTATTTACTAGAAACTAAATAAATGCAGCAGGGTTTTTTTATTTTATTTATTTAATTTTATTTTTTTATTTATTTATTTTCAATTTTACGATTCCCAGACAAAATCACTTGCCTGTGATCAAAGATAGTGAGAGCTGATGTTGGGGAATATAGCCAAATTCGTGCTAAATTATTAGTTCTTCAACAGCTTTAACTAATTGTGGGCTACCTGTAATTAAGGAAAGGACTAGATAATTGGTAAATTGCTAAAAAGGACAGATTCATCCAAATAAAATAAATTGTTTTATATATTTCAAAACACAAATGTATCAACACTGTTATACATTGAAATACGCTATAGTAGGCTACTTCCCTATTTAAAATGTAATAAGTAGTATAACTATTTCAATTGGTTTAGAGGTAATGTAACATTACATTTGATTACTTTTCTAAATTTCTAACGAATATTTTCAATTGTTAATCCTTTTGAAACTTTTAAAGCAGGCAGGTTTAACCTTACAGTAGCACTCAACACTAATTACTGTCAAATTTACAAAAAAACTGAATTAAGATTATAATAATTTAATTTTAAAGCCACCACAAAATCTCTAGCACCTCTTTTTACTTTGAGATCATGAGGTTAAATACAGATTTAAAATCATAAGATATAGTTAATCTTAAAAAATAAAGCATACACATACACCCAAATATGAAATAATTCAGTTATTGAATAAGCATGTGTCCTATTTTGTGTCCCAAACTCCTGAAACATTGGTGTCTCATATTTTAAAGCAGTCAATGCAATTTGGGAAATAAATCAGTCAAAATATTCACATGTAACCCACTTTGTAATTGTACACATTTACTAAGTAACTGTAATTTAACTATATTCGTTATTTCTCAGTAACTGTAACAGATTAGTTCAATTTTGTTTTTAATTACATTACATAATTCCATTGCATGTAACTAGTTACTCTAGCTAAGTTTGAGCCCCTACCACTGCCATCAAGGCATCAAAATGTGCAATAAACACTTGAAATACAAAATGACATTCGTAAGCTGAAATATATACCCTCTCTCTTTCACAAACACACACACAGATTGACATACATGCTCAGGGCAAGTTCTGCAATCCTCCTGTATGTTTACAGTATGTGCATTGAGCACTGCTGTTTAGTTTGCTCGTTTGGGGCCAAATGTATTTTTACTTTTGATACGTCTGCATTTTTGAAATATTTAAAACATTTTATTTTTATGAATTTGACTTTTATCAGATCTACCAGTTGTTATATTTTTTTATTTTGTGCTGGTCAATTATAAACAATAGATAGTTGAACATCTAGCAAAAACTGGAGAGATTTGCGTGGGGCCGAGGGGCCGCTGCTGCAAATATTTGAGTGGCTCCTCCCCTAACAGATAAAATCTCACTCCAAACTTTTTCCAAAACTTGAGAGCCCTGAATATGTTAGCAACAAAATAAGAACATGTTAATCATGCTAAAAACATGTTAACAACATGCTAATCCTGTTACACAAACGCTAGCAGCATGCTAATCATGTTAACAACTTGATAATCATGTTAAAACATGTTAGTAACCTGCTAATCATACTATAGACATGTTAGCAAAATGCTAGTACCATACTTATGCTAAAAATATATTAGCAACAAAATAAGAACATGTTAATCATGCTAAAAACATGTTAACAACATGCTAATCCTGTTACACAAACGCTAGCAGCATGCTAATCATGTTAACAACTTGATAATCATGTTAAAACATGTTAGTAACCTGCTAATCATACTATAGACATGTTAGCAAAATGCTAGTACCATACTTATGCTATAAATATGTTAGCAACAAAATAAGAACATGTTAATCATGCTAAAAACATGTTAACAACATGCTAATCATGTTACAAAAATGCTAGCAGCATGCTGATCATGTTAACAACTTGACAATCATGTTAAAACATGTTAATAACCTGCTAATCGTACTATACCCTGGTGAAAAAAACCAGCATATGCTGGTTAGGTAGGTTTTGATGCTGGTTTAAGCTGGTCCTTTGCTGGTTTTTGCTGGTCATGTTGCTGGTCAAGGACCAGCATAAACCAGCAAAGGACCAGCTTAAACCAGCATCAAAACCTACCTAACCAGCATCCCAGCATCAAAACATACCTACCAGTATATGCTGGTTTTTTCACCAGGGTAGACATGTTAGCAAAATGCTAGTACTATACTTATGCTAGATATATGCTAGCAACAAAATAAGAACATGTTAATCATGCTAGAAACATGTTAACAACATGCTAATCATGTTACAAAAACGCTAGCTAATCATGCTAATCATGTTAACAGCTTGATAACCATGTTAAAACATGTTAGTAACCTGCTAATCATACTACAAACATGTTAGCAAAATGTAAGTACCATACTTACCTAGAAGCTCACAACTGCAATTTCATATCTCAATTGTCTTTATATTTCAAAAATGCAACTTTATTTCTTATAATTGACTTCATATCTCAGAACTGCAACTTTATTTTTTTGCAGCTGTGACATTATAGCTCACAATTTCAACTTTATTTCTTGTGTCTATGATTTTCTCATAACACTAATAATTGAATTTATATTGTTTCTCATATTTGTTACTTCACCGCTCACAATTGCAACTTTATATCTCATAATTGAGTTTATATCTCAGAATTGCAACTTTATCTCCTAATTGTTACTTCATAGCTCACAATTGCAACTTTGCAATAAAATAAAAACGTTCATAATCAGGACTGTATATAAGAGAATTGCAAATTAATCTATACAACTGCAACTTTATCTCATAACTTTATAGCTCAGAATTGCAGCTTTATTTCTTGTAACTGTCACTTATACACAGTTATTTCTCATAATTGTGACTTCATAGCTCACAATTGCAATTTTATATCTCAATTGTCGTTATACCTCAAAAAGGCAACTTTTTTTTCACAACTGACTTTATATCTCACTGCAACTTTATTTTTCGCAACTGTGACTTAATTGCTCACAATTTCAACTTTATTTCTTGTAACACTATCTCATAGTTGACTTATCTCAGAACTGCAACATTATATCTCATATTTGTGACTTTACAGCTCACAATTGCAACTTTATATCTCAAATTTGTCACTTCATAGCTCACACTTGCGACTTTATTTCTCATAATTGTTACTTCATAGCTCGTAGTTGCAACGTTGCAATAACTCTCATAATCAGGACTGTATATATTAGAATTGCAATTCATTTTCACAATTTGATTATTTCTCATAACAGACTTCAAATCTCACAATTGCAACTTTATACCTCATAACTAAATTCAAATCACAAAAATGCGACTTTATTTCTTATAACTGATATTGAAAATGTATACTTCATAGCTCACGGTTGCAACTGTATATATGACTTAGTAGCTCAGAATTGTAGTTTTAGTTCTCGTTATTGTTGTCCTGATGTAGTCTGTGTGACAACTAGCCCGTGTCCCCTAATGTCTTTAACTATTTTCATTAGCTTTAGCATTTCACAAAACAAGAGCACATGGTTTACAAGCGAAAAAAAAAAAGCTTTCAAAGATTTAATTGCTAGCTTTCCTTGTAAATGCTAGCTGGCAAATCTGTGAAACCTTTACCACGAAATCAAGTGGAAATGAGTAGACCATTTACAGTCAATGTAAGCCAATCAGCAAACCCGTTCAGAAAAAGCCCTAGCCCTACAATCAGTGACATTTAAACACTGCAGCCAGCACGTCTCTACAAATGTCAATAGTTTAATTTTTACCTTACCCCAGAAATGTGTTCAGCAGGTCCACGGTGAACTGGACAAGGCTCATTTGCAAACTGCATGATGGGTAGATAGATGGTTTGTGTGCAAACACACGCACACACATGCAAACAAACAGTTTTATCTTGCTGAAGGCTCTAGTGAGGTTATTAAGTTCCATTATGGCCATCCAGAGTCTCATTTACATCATGGAAATCAGCGCCCCCATCTGGAAGAGTAAAGATCCACAATTACAAACAACGAAATAAAAACAGTTGCATTTTGAAATATGAAATTTCATCAGAATGCCATTGTGGGTTATTAGTGGTAAGAAAATGCTTAGCGGCCCACATTGGATGAAGATAGATGGTTCAGTGAAAGCGCAAGACGCTCGGTAATGAGATCCCACCCCTGTCTCTCTGTCTTTCACCTTACGTCGTGAGGTGATGTGCGAGGAGACGGTAATAAAAGCTGAAGTACCTGCTCCTGCAGGGCGGGCCCTTTTCCCCCATCCGCTTCCCCGCAGGCTGACCGGCCTCCGAGCCTCTGCCTCATTTCATCCAGCCCTGCCTCCAATCAAAATCCAATCCCCTCTGTGGGCCACCACAGTCCCAGCGGAACCGCAGTAGAGCTTGCAAAGTCATTCTGAAGATGGCAGAAGGGCAGAACTCTGGGATGAAACTGGCCTTATCTCCCAGCACAGCAGTTTCTATTAAAAAAAAAAAAAAAAAAAAAAAAAAAAAAACTAAAATTATTTTATAGTCTATAAAATCAATTAGAATAAATTACTTAATAAATAATAAATAAATGTATTTATTACACAAAAAAATAAAAGTAAAATGGTCTTTTACTTTCAGAAATTATCTATCTATTAATCTATATAATGAATAAATGAATAAATTATTTATTTTCTTTTTTTTTTTATTTTTTTTTTTTTTTTATTTTGCAAGCCTAAAACATCTACAATATTTTATAATAAATTAAAAAAAAAATACTTTAAATTAAATAATTTACTTTAAATAAAAATAAATAAATAAATTTATTTTTAAACAAACGTATAATTTTTAGGGTTGCAAAGAGGTGGAAAATTTCCAGTAAATTTCCAGAAACTTTCCAAAAATCCCTGAAAGATTAAAAAAAAATCCTGGAAAGTTTCCAAAATTTACTGGAAATTTTAATAAAAATTTGCAAACCTAAAACATCTCAATTATTTTATAATACAATTCATTTAAATAAATAAATTGATCAATAATGAAGCTTTGTTTTTTATAACATGTATATTTTTATGTTATATATAAATTTGTAAGACTAAAACATCTAAATTACTTAGCAAGATGAATTTAAATTCTATCAATCTAATATATTTAATAGATAGATAAAATAGATAAAAAGTAAAAAATGTCTTATTTTTAGAAAATGTGTAATTTTAAAGTTTATATTTTCATAAATGCTAAAATATTCAATTAAATAATTAAAAAAAATAATAAAAACCTTAAACATCTCAAATATTTTGTAATAAATTACAAGGTAACAAAGTGAATTTAAATTCTATCTATCTATCTATCTATCTATCAAGGGACTTCATATTTTTATAAAATATACAGTTTTATAAGTTTTTATTTGCAAACATAAAACAGTTAAATTATCTTATAACAAGATGAATTTAAATTATTTAAATGAACGTTTCTTTATAGTAAAGGTAGTAAATATTTTACAAATAAAATGAAATATAAAATATTCTTCTTATATCTATGTGGATTAAAACATTGTGCAGCTGTTAAAAAAAAAGAGTGTGATCATGAAATTCTATACATAAGAATATAAATACATTTGCAAAACATAAATAAATAAATACTTTTTTATAAATATTTTAATAATTTAATAATTTATCTTTATTCCTGTATTACACTTCAAATTTACTGGATTGTTTCATGCACATTAGAAATGAAAGACGACCTACAGATGAAAGATGCCTACAGAACACTGAAGATACGGTTTTGCCATCATACCTTTACACTTGCACATCCTCTCATGCCTCTTCTATTACAGTTCCAGCATCAGCACGGCTATCATTTCTCTCATCAGCACCAGCTGCTTTTGATCAATACTGTACGTGCCAGTTTCAGCGACTCGTACCCCTCTGAATCCATCTCTCCATTCAGTTCCAACTGCTCCTTCGCCTCTGTGATATATTTGTTAGCATATGGCATAACATTTCCTCACTACTTCTCCTTTTTTGGCCTTTGTGATGCTTCTCAGAATGACAGCTTCCATAGAGTGGCACAGTGCCATTAGCTGTCAAACACAGAAGGAAACAAAGCATTTCTCCACCAGAGAACCAGAGGAAAAAAAAAAAATCAGCACAGCTTAGCCTGTGATTTGGACCGCGGGTAACAACACTGACAGTTGGACAACACGCACAAGCTTCACTATCAGGAAGAGCAATGAATGACAGCGAACTGAAAACGTCAAGCATTCATACCAAGAATTTCACACAAAAATGCAACCTGGAGCAAGCTGGAATATACAGAAAGCAGATACACTAATCTATCTCAGCCGCTCAATCCATGCTCAAAAAAGACACAGAGACAGCATAAAAATGGTCCATATAATTCATGTACTCAAGTATTCAAGGAATCAGCTAACAAAAATATGTTCTAGAAATGTTTTGCTAACATTCCAATTAAGTTTTGAAAGTTTTTCAGAATGTCCACTGAGCATTCAAAAATGTCATATTTTAAACTGAAAAATACAATAAAATAAAATACACTTTAGAGAAAGCATTAAGGGAACATTCAATTTTAAATAAATACTTTTAAAAAGGCAAAAAAAGTAACAAAAAAAAAAAATTAAAAAGGCAATTGCAACTTTTTATCTCATAATTCTGACTTTTTTTCCTCATAATTGTGAGATATAACCTTGCAATTGCAATTTATAAAGTTAGAATTGTGATATAAAGAAACAATTCTGACTTTTTTTCTAAAAACTGCAACTTTGTATCTCACAATTCTGTCTTTAAAACTCACAATTGCGAGTTTATATTACACAATTCTGAGAAAAAAAGTCAGAATTTTAAGTTCGTATCTTGCAATTCTAAGAAAGAAGTCAGAATTTTGAGTTTGCTTCACGCAGTTCTGAGAATTGCAAATTTGTGTCGCAATTTTGACTTTAAAACTCACAATTGCGAGTTTATATACAATTCTGAGAAAAAAAGTCTAAATTTTGAGTTTGTTCCACACAATTCTGAGAATTGCAAGTTTTTGTTGCAATTCTGACTTTAAAACTCACAATTGGGAGTTTATGTCACAGTTCTGAGAAAAAGTCAGAATTGAGAGATACAAACTCACATTTGCGAGAAAAGTCAGAATTGACAAACAGCAGTAAATTACAACTTACACTTCAGCCTGTTCATCCCACAAAACTGTTAATTATTGTATGCAATATATGTATGAAAGCCCGTTTATGCCATAGAATAAAAAAAATTTAAAAAGGCAATTGCGACTTTTATCTCACAATTCTGACTTTTTTTTTCTCAAAACTGCAACTTTGTGTCTCACAATTCTGCCTTTATAACTCGCAATTGTGAGTTTATATCACGCAATTATGAGAAAAAAAGTCTGAATTTTGAGTACGTATCACGCAATTCTGAGGTAAAAAAGTCTGAATTGCGAGATACAAAATCGCATTTGCCAGAAAAGTCAGAATTGTGATATTTTTGTCACAATTCTGATTTTAAAACTCGCAATTGTGAGTTTATTTTACAGAAAAAGTCAGAATTTTAAGTTTGTATCACACAGTTCTGAAAAAAAAAGTCAGAATTGCAAGATACAAACAAAAGTCAGAATTGTGAGTTGTTTTTACAATTCTGACTTTAAAACTAGAATTTATAACCACACAATTCTGAAAAAAAAAGTCAGAATTGCAAGTTTATCTCTCATAATTCCGACTTCATTTCTCAGAATTGCAAGTGTATATCTCGCAATTCTGAGAAAAAAACTTGCATTTGCGAGAAAAGTTGGAATTGTGAGTTTTTGTTGCAATTGTGACTTCAAAACTTGCAATTGCGAGTTTATATCTCACAATTCTAAGAAAAAAAGTTGCAATGTATACAGTATATTTTTTATATATTATATACATATATATATATATATATATATATATATATATATATACACTGGCTTTCTTTTAAAACTGGCTTTTTTAAAAACGTAAAAGTCATCCAGTTTTCATTTCTGAATGAATTTTTCCTTTTAAAGACCTGTTTTCCCAAAAGCCTTCGTGACTTTGACAGATAACAACAAAGCGGAGGTCTGCTTATGTCGCTGTATTCAGGAGCAACCTCTCTATTTGAAGCAAATTAAATAAGGAGACATGCGGGAAACGCTAATCAGGTTTGATGTTGATTTAAGCCATTCTAAAAAGTGCCCTTCATTCTGTATGCCCTTGATTTTGAGGGCCCATCTCAGCATCTTATTCTGATTGGTAATTAGATAAAGGACACACGCTTGATTGGTTGTAAATTCTGTTCAGATTATACGTTTGAGGAAAAACAGCGTGAAGTGAAAACAACTGATTTAGATATTAAAAACACAGTACTGGATGATTTCACTTAAGTATTGCAGTTCCACAGGCAGAGGCAGTAGAGAACAGACTGTGAGCGTTCGCTCGATATTACTCACAGTGGCCCCAAACCTTGTTTTGAGTAATATTGCATGATGTTAATAGCAGCCCTACCATGCATATGTTCCTTGCATAAATATATTCCTCCCCTCGATGAACCAGGAAAGCAGTGCCAAGGTTTATGATATCTCACTCACAACTCAACTCAGCAAGCTGTGGAAAAGTTTCAACACGGCAGCTGTCCAAAACACTTCACATCGTGCATCAAATCGAAGAAGATTGAGGGAAAGGTCGTCGTCTGGTCGGTGTCATCTCTGTATGCGGTGCTGAAACACAAAATAACATTTTTCTCTAAACATATCAGCTCCGAATCTAAATCAGACAGTGCTATAGCCATTTAAACAGGTCAACAGTAGAAAAACTTCATTTTATGCAAAGTCAGCCGATATGTGATTGAACTGGGTGAACATTCAAATCAGATTTTCTTTGAACAAAATCTGCGGATGATCTGAAGTTTGAATAATTTAGAGTACCGGGAACTAGGAGATATAAAAAAATAAAAATTCCATTTGACCGAAGCCTTGATCAAATTACTAGACACGTGGATTCAAGCAAACTTAAACATTGCGTTTAGGACTGTCGAGCTTGCGTTTTTCTTTTAAACATCCAGCTTATGAATTGTTGATGAACGTCAAGCAGCTGCTGGACAAAATGAGGCCTGAGTGAAGTGATTTTGCCATGACTGCTGCTTTTTGTTCCAGACAGTAAAATAAATAATTCCGCACATGATCTAATTGCCCAGACTGCTTTAGAAACATGCTGCGTTAGTACCAGAAGAAAAAATAAAAATTCAAAAAGCTTTTAAAAATAAAGGTTCTACTTGGAGGTTTTACACACGAACGCTACAAAAGAATCTTTACATACATAAATACAGACACACACACACATATAGTGTTGCTTGAAAGCAGGCCCAGCGTCAAGGGGGAGCTTGGGGGGGCTGCAATGACCTGCAATGATCTGAAGGACCGACTCCTTCATCCCGAAATACGATTTTAAATGCGAAAAGCTACACAGAATGCGATTTCAGCCGAGGGGTACCTCTCCGATCTGATTTGTACCACCTCAGATTCAATTTGACCCACTCTAACCCCCCAAAACTTGTCGATTTTAACCATTAGATGTGGACGATCGCAGGCGCATTTAAACTTTCACTTCTAAATTCAAACATGCTTTTGTGCCTTCTGGCGCTGAGCCAAATAGACGCGCTCAGTGCTTTTAGCCTGTATCACAATTTAGTGTTTTCCAACCACATAAAAATAATGTTTCAGATATTTCAATTAATCACTAGCAAAAAAGACATTTGTTAAATAGCCTACATACTGATTGGGGTGTAACGATACATATATTCGTGGTTCTTGTTTCGGTGCATGAGGCCTTACAACGAATACAGGCAATTCACCCTCAATCCAGAAGGGGGCGCCCGCAGTAATGCAACTCTGTTTGATAACCACCGGCAGAAGAACAGCGAATGCCAGGAGTTGCTCACTTGAAGACAAAAACCACTAGACAGTGATCATGTGCTGATTCTTAACGTATTCTACCTCTCTCAGTCACTTTCTGCAATTTGAGTTTCCGTTCTGTCACAAAACTTAACTGAAACTCAGCAAATATAGGCTATGTTACGTGTCACACTGTTTTATTTTCTCCCCCTTGTCTATCAGTTAACTAAATTAAATATATTTCAGATATTTTTTTTTCCTTTTATGTATACATGTACTGCAGAATTTATAGCCTATATATGACATTAATTTGATATGCTATTTAGTACTTCACATGTAGGTGTAAAAACTGTAATTTGTACTACTGTCTGTTTAAAATAAAATGAAAACAAACCTTGCATAGTCATAGTAGATTCGGGTTTTTTTTTCTGTTGTACCGAAAACGTATCGAACCGTGACCCTTGAACCGAGGTACATACCGAACCGTGACATCTGTGTACCGTTACACCCCTAATACTGATGTTTGTGAGTTTGTTAAATAAACTGGTGTGTAAGGAAAGCAGCAATAATCCTTTCAATTAAAATCTGTATTAAAACATGCCTTGTTTTATTTAAAGGGGCCATCAGATGCCCATTTTCCACAGGTTGATATGATTCTTTAGGGTCTTAATGAAAAGTCTATAATATACTTTGGTTAAAAATTCTCAGTGGTAGTGTAAAACAGCACCCTTTTTACCTTGCCAAAATCTGCTCTGCAAAAATCATCCTGTTCTGGTCAAGGTTGCTTTAAATGTTAATAAGTTCTGCTTGCCCCGCCCCTCTCTTCTCTCTGTGGAGTGACGAGCCTGTTTACTCTAGCCGCATTTAGTCGCTAAACTTGCCGACTAGCATGTTATTCGGAAAGGTGATTGCAGAGATTCATTAAAAAAAACTTTTACTCACTTCTGCTGTAAGTGAAGCTGGATCACAAATGATTTGCGTGAACATAGAAGCATTTATGTAGATCGGGAGGTGCATTTCCTTCACAAACAAACTTATTCCACTGCATCTTCAGTGGCTCAGATGTCGGGAGTAAATGATGACGATTATTACATCCAGTAACACAACACCTCAGTCGCTCAATCGGAGATATTCTTGTCTAATTTACATCCCTGCTCCAGCATCGAAACAATGGAGGTTGGACTGTGACCGCTGATCTGAGGTAAGATGCTCATGTCAATCAACTAATGTGGGAGCGGCCTCTGTCAGTGTGACGCTCGATTTGAAAAAGGGGATATTATTTTTACAGATTAATTAAAAACCTCTGCATGGATTTTTGTCATCATAGGGTAGATTTGTACATACACTGTCAACACAAATTAATGTTCAAACAACATGAAAAAGTGAACTTTGCATCCGATGACCCCTTTAAAGAACAGGGTCATGTTTGTAAAAGTGAATCATGGCACAAACAAAGGAGATCTCTGAGGACCTCAGAAAAAGAGTTGTTGCTCATCAGGCTGGAAAAGGTTACAAAACCATCTCTAAAGAGTTGGACTTCACAAATCCACAGTCAGACAGATTGTTAACAAATGGAGGAAATTCTAGAACACAGTTACCCTACCCAGAAGTGGTCAACCAACAAAGATCACTCCAAAGCAAGATGTATAACAGTTTCAGAGGTTGCAAATAACCCCAGGAATACTTCTAAGCAATTAATATTCTCACATTGGTTAATGCTGAAGTTTATGAGTCCATCATCAGGAGAACAATGAACAACCAAGGTGTGCATGGCAGAGTTGCAAGGAGAAAGCCACAACTCTCCAAAAAACACCGCAGCCTGTCTGCAGTTTGATAAAGATCATGTGGACAAGTCAGAAGGCTATTGGAGAAATTTTTTGTGGACGGATGAGACCAAAATATAATTTTTGGTTTACATAAAAAGTGTTATGTTTAGAGAAAGAAAAACACTGCATTACAGCATAAGAAGAACCTTATCCCACCTGTGAATCATGGTGGTGGTAGTATCATGGTTTGGGCCTGTTTTGCTGCATCTGGGCCAGGACGACTTGCCATCATTGATGGAACAATAAATTCTGAATTATACCAGCAAAATCTAAAGGAAAATGTCAGGACATCTGTCCATGAACTAATATCTAAAAAGAAAGTGGGTTATGCAGCAAGACAACGACCCCGAGCGCACAAGTCATTCTACCAAAAAATGGTTAAACAAGAACAAAGGTAATGTTTTGGAAGGACCTGAAGCAAGCAGTTCTTAGGAGGAAACCCAGGAACATCACAGGATTCAAGTGTTTCTGTACTAAAGAATGAGCTAAAATTCCTACAAGTCATTGTGCAGGACTGATCAGCAGTTACAAAGCACATCACCTGTAGTTACTGCTTCAAAAAGGGGTCACAACAGATACTGAAAGCAAAGATTCACATACTTTTGTACCTCACAAATATTTAACACTGGATCATTTTTCTCAATAACTAAATGACAAAATATATATTTTTGTCTTGTTTGTTTGATTAGATTCTCTTTGTCAACTTTAAGGACTTATATATATAATTAATAAGATAATCTTATATATATATATATATATATATATATATATATATATATATATATAATTAATAAGATTATATATATATATATATATATATATATATGTATATAATGATATATTTATCTTATATTATATATAATAAAAAATTATTAAATGTGTAATGTTTTCCTTGAACCAATTATTATTATTATTATTATTATTATTAAATAATATATATCATTAACAAGCATAGGCTGGATAGTAACTGATTACATGTAATCTGGATTATGTAATCAGTTTCCAAAAATTAAGTACTTCTTATTAGATCGTATTATATTTTAAAATACTTGCAACCAGATGACAGTTGCTACTTTTTTATTGATATTTTTATATTTATTGATAAGCAATGTGCCCAACACTGTATGCACCTATATATATATATATATATATATATATATATATATATATATATACACATATATATACACATATATATACATATGCACACACACACACACACACACACACACACACACAATGAATGTCGTGGAAAAGTTTCACGTAATTCAGTAATTCAACTCAAATTGTGAAACTCATGTATTAAATAAATTCAGTGCACATAGACTGAGGTAGTTTAAGGCTTTGGTTCTTTTAATTGTAATGATTTTGGCTCACATTTAACAAAAACCCAATAAATATCTCAACAAATTAGAATATGGTGATGACACGCCAACAAGCTAATCGACTCAAAACACCTGCAAAGGTTTCCTGAGCCTTCAAAATGGTCTCTCAGTTTGGTTCACTAGGCTACATAATCATGGGGAAGACTGCTGACCTGACAATTGTCCAGAAGACAATCACTGACACCCTTCACAAGGAGGGTAAGCCGCAAACATTCACTGCTAAAGAAGCTGGCTGTTCACAGAGTGCTGTATCCAAGCATGTTAACAGAAAGTTGAATGGAAGGAAAAAGTGTGGAAGAAACAGATGCACAACCAACCGAGAGAACCGCAGCCTTGAGAGGCTTGTCAAACAAAATCGATTCAAGAATTTGGGTGAATTTCACAAGGAATGGACTGAGGCTTCAAGAGCCACCACACACAGACGTGTCAAGGAATTTGGCTACAGCTGTCGTATTCCTCTTGTTAAGACACTCATGAACCACAGACAACGTCAGAGGAGTCTTACCTGGGCTAAGGAGAAGAAGAAATGGACTGTTGCCCAGTGGTCCAAAGTCCTCTTTTCAGATGAGAGCAAGTTTGGCATTTCATTTGGAAACCAAGGTCCTAGAGTCTGGAGGAAGGGTGGACAAGCTCATAGCCCAAGTTGCTTGAAGTCCAGTGTTAAGTTTCCACAGTCTGTGATAATTTGGGGTGCAGTGTCATCTGCTGGTGTTGGTCCACTGTGTTTTTTGAAAACCAAAGTCACTGCACCCGTTTACCAAGAAATTTTAGAGCACTTCATGTTTCCTTCTGTTGACCAGCTTTTTAAAGATGCTGATTTCATTTTCCAGCAGGATTTGGCACCTGCCCACACTGCCAAAAGCAACAAAAGTTGGTTAAATGACCATGGCATTGGTGTGCCTGACTGGCCAGCAAACTCACCACCCCTGAACCCTATAGAGAATCTATGGGGTATTGTCAAGAGGAAAATGAGAAACAAGAGACCAAAAAATGCAGATGAGCTGAAGGCCACTGCCAAAGAAACGTAGGCTTCCATACCACCTCAGCAGTGCCACAGACAAATCACCTCCATGCCACGCTGAATTGAGGCAGTATTTAAAGCAAAAGGAGCCCTTACCAAGTATTGAGTACATTTACAGTAAATGAACGTACTTTCCAGAAGGCCAACAACTCCCTAAAAATGTTTTTTTTTTTTTTTTATTGGTCTTATGAAGTATTCTAATTTGTTGAGACAGTGAATTGGTGGGTTTTTGTTAAATGTGAGCCAAAATCATCACAATTAAAAGAACCAAAGACTTGAAACTACTTCAGTCTGTGTGCACTGAATTTA
Organism: Labeo rohita; assembly: GCF_022985175.1. NCBI lineage: Eukaryota > Metazoa > Chordata > Actinopteri > Cypriniformes > Cyprinidae > Labeo > Labeo rohita. The sequence goes on from NC_066893.1 coordinate 21,067,125, forward strand.
TTTAATACACAAGTTTCACATTCTAATTTACTGAGATGCACCTGTATGTATACACATACACACACACACACACACAGATAGGCTATTCATGCATTCAAAAATGGAATTAGAAATAGAGCTGGGACTGTGCTTTTCCCACAATGCACTGCTGACACAGGGCCAATGACACTGTGCAACTGGAGGCTGTAAAGCCATTGTGGTCCTCCATTCAAATGTTTTGCACATGCGGCTGCATTTTCCCAAAAAGGAATATCATGCATTGACAGGAGGATTTAAAAGAACAGAACAAACCTGAGACTCTCATCTGACGGGGATTATTGTACACCACAAATCTAACTTCACCGACACCCACCATGGCGATATTGTATAATGTAAACATACTGAAACGGACAGCTGCAAATAGCCATGAAAAGGTCTTAAATGCTATGAATAGACCGACCTGTCAGCAATGATCGTGCCTTCTCATTCTTCTAGTTCTCGCTCAAACCCTCGACCGTTATGTGACGTTATGTTACACAAGCCTGGTTCGGCCTGTAATTGTAGCGATTACATATGACTAGATTGTGTGGCACACACCTGTCTGCACACATTATGACAGGCGAACTGCATGAGGTGATATGTTGAGACAGACCACCTGCAGCCAAACCCTGCATACGTCTGTATGTGTGCGAATGCGGCTCGCGTGACTCATCTATACGTGCCCAAAGACAATCATTACCATATTACTGCTGCCGCTCGCTGGCTTTGCATTTATGCCGCAGGCTCACGTGGTTAGATAACACATGACTGAAGGAATGTTTGTCAGGTCTTGCTACAGAATAAAGAATCATTTTATGTACTGTATTTTAGACAAATTTCTTTGTTTTTTTTTTTATTTTAGTTACTAATTTTTGGCCTGGATTCAGATCAGATTCCTCGATTTACATAAATCTTATTTAATTAGTTAGTTTTGTAATTTATTTTTTGACTGTCTTTATACATTTATTTTGTATTTAAAATAAATGCAATTATTTTCTAATACTATTTTAAACTTTTTTACATTTCTAATATATTTAAATATGGTAATAAAATATTTTATTACTTTTAATAATTACACTTTTTACAACTATTAAACAATTATTAAATGAATAATATAATATAAATATAATATAATAAAATAATTAAGTTACTTATTAATTAGTTAACCTGTAAAAAATATTAAAAATATAATTTTTATTAGTTATATATTTATATAACATTTGAATAAAATATTAAATTACAATAAATTAAAGTCTAAACACTATTATGGCCTGGATTCAGATCAGATTCCTCTATCTACATAAATCTTTATTCATTCATTTATTTATTTATGTAAGTTTTTTAATTCATTTATTTCTTTGACTTTCTTTATACATTCATTTTTATTTAAAATGCAATTCTTTTCTAATAATACTATTTCTAATGTATTTACATATAGTAATAAAATATATTTTTTTATTATTACTTTTAATAGTTACAATTTTACAAATATTAAACAATGATTAAACAAATAATATATTTAAATATAGTAATTAAATGTTTATTCTTATTTTTTATAATAAAATAATTAATTATTAATAAGAGTAACAACATGTTTTTTTCATAATAAAATAACTAATTAATAATTAATTAACTATGTAAAAAATAATCAAAATATAATTTTTATTAGTTATACCTTTATATAACATTTAAATTAAATATTAAAATCACAATAAATTAAATGTCTAAATACAAAAACACTCAATAAAATGACAAGAACTAAATGCATTTGAACTTTTCACTTTAAAAAGTATATATACACAAATAATTTCCATTAAATTATATATAAATTAATAATAAAAATACACTACAATAAAAAACATACATACCAAAATATAAATATTACATTTATTTATCTTTTATTACTTAATTGTTATTTTAAGTTATTATAAACACATTTGATATCATATATCTTAAAAATTAAATTATATATATATATATATATAACTATAAATATATTTATATTCAATTACAAAAAACACTAAAGACATACGTAAATATATAATATATGTAAATATATATAATTTTATTACATATTTTGTAAAATTATAAATTAAAGATTTATATTTACATATTTTATTAATTTATATTTATATTAAAGATTTATATTTACATATTTTATTAATTTATATACATTTTATTTCAGAAAAGTAATGTATATATACATACTAAGATATATATACACATATATATAATTTATTTATATATATATATATACACACACACACACACACACACATTTTTTAAATATAATTTTTTAATATGTATAATTTTTACATATTTTATGGCTTTTTTCCATATTTATTTTCCATATTTTAAAAATTAAGTTGATAAAAATAATTTTGCATATTTTAAAACAAAACATGTAATATAGGTTTTATGTGATAAAACATTTAGTTTGTGTGTGTGTGCGCATATGTATATATAATAAATTAATAAAATAAATAAATAAATATATATATATATATATATATATATATATATTTATATTTATATTTATATTTATATATATACAAATGTTGCCCCCATTTTTCATGAGCTGCACTCAAAGATCTAAGACGTTTTCTATGCACACAAAAGGCCTATTCCTCTCAAATATTGTTCACAAATCTGTCTAAATTTGTGTTAGTGAGCACTTCTCCTTTGCCAAGATAATCCATCCACCTCACAGGTGTGGCATATCAAGATGCTGATTAGACAGCATGATTATTGCACAGGTGTGCCTTAGGCACTCTAAAATGTGCAGTTTTACTGTATTGGGGGGGGGGTCCCGGGGTCCGAAAACCAGTCAGTATCTGGTGTGACCACCATTTGCCTCACGCGGTGCAACACATCTCCATCGCATACAGTTGATCAGGTTGTTGATTGTGGCCTGTGGAATGTTGGTCCACTCCTCTTCAATGGCTGCGCGAAGTTGCTGGATATTGGCAGGAACTGGAACACGCTGTCATATATGCCGATCCAGAGCATCCCAAATATGCTCAATGGGTGACATGTCCAGCGAGTATGCTGGCCATGCAAGAACTGGGATGTTTTTAGCTTCAAGGAATTGTGTACAGATCCTAGCAACATGGGGCCGTGAATTATCATGCTGCAACATGAGGTGATGGTCGTGGATGAATGGCACAACAATGGGCCTCAGGATCTTGTCACAATATCTCTGTGCATTCAAAATGCCATCAATAAAATGCACCTGTGTTCGTTGTCCATAACATACGCCTGCCCATACCATAACCCCACCGCCACCATGGGCCACTCGATCCACAACGTTGACATCAGCAAACCGCTCACCCACACAACGCCATACATGCTGTCTGCCATCTACCCTGTACAGTGAAAACCAGGATTCATCCATGAAGAGAACACCTCTCCAAAGTGCCAGATGCCACCGAATGGGAGCATTTGCCCACTCAGGTCGTTTACGACGACGAACTGCAGTCAGGTCGAGACCCCAGTGAGGACGACGAGCATGCAGATGAGCTTCTGTTACGAACCCCGTTTTAAAATGCTCGTAGGGAAGGGGTTAAGCAACATAACAAGGACACGTGAGACCACAGATATCAATTCAGCTTTTTATTAACAGATCTAGTCGGCTCATGTGCCACTTTCGGCAACAGGCAACATGCACATTTAATCGTTAATTTAAAAAACACAACACGAAGGAATAAACATAGCAAAAACAAACAAATTAACAGATCAACCAGAAAACAAAACAACAAACAAACAGACCGCTTATCGGAGGCTGACTTGCATCAAGACGCGCACGAAGCTCGCGGGATACAGTGCTTCGTAAAAGGTAGCTGAACAGAGCTTCAAAACGAGTGCGAGTCATGCTCTCAGCCGAGCCAGGAATTCACTGTTCTGAACACACGCTGGAAACAGAGAGAGGCAACACCATCTTGATTCCCCCTCATATCCAATTCAGCGCTCACTAAACAGGCCACAGGTGTAACGGGGCGGAGCTCAACCTCGAGAAGACAGGAGATAACCAAATTAATACAAAGAAAACGTATACAAACACAAAATAAGGACGAAGTAACTTTGACCGTAACACTTCCCTGAGACGGTTTCTGACAGTTTGTGCAGAAATTCTTTGGATATATATATATATATATATACACACACACAAACACACACACACACACACACACACACACACACACATTTAATATAAATTATACATTCAATTATATAAACAAAAGTATTAAAAATATAAATCATTATTTAACAGAAAATAATTACAAAACATTTGAATGGAAAACCACAATGGCTTCACAGCCTCCCCTCCATTGGCCGTGTGACAGCAGTTCATTATGGGAAAAGCTTAGTCCCAGCTTTAATTCTAATTCTCATTTCTGAATACATGAATAGCCTACCTGTTATCTATCCTGTTTAATTGTACATAAATATACCTGAAACCAAAAAACAATGCAAAACGCCCATCCAGCTCACCTTCAAGTTGACGGGGGGATATGGAGACGCTGAGGACAGGACAAGACAGGACAGGTAGCAGCTGTATTTTATTAGCTATGGTGCCTTCGGGGAGCTGACTACACTAAGTTTGTCATACAGGATTGATGACTCTTTTCTATCTGGAAAAATATTTAAATAAGATCCTGTAATCCCTGAGGATGCGACGGCCACAATGAGCTTTAATACTGCCTGCGGTTTTCGGCTACAGATATGAGCTTCATTCATTTCGGAGTTTACTCGCTTATTTATTTACTTGCCCTGTCATATCATTTTAAGTGCAGAATCGAGGGATACCTTGAGCCAAGAGCACTTTAATTAAGAACCCTGCTATAAATCACTATTTTAGACTGGTGCATGTAATCTGCCCTGTTTTTTTTTTTTTTTTTTTTTTTTTGCAACATTGCAGGTAAAACTTTACATAGGTGGGTTTTTGCACAGCAAACATCTGTAAAGTGAAGTTTCATTCTGCCCGTCTTTATTCCATAGACTTCCAACAGCTTTCAGTTGCCATAGTGACAGTGCGAGCTGAGATCCTGAAGTGTGTGAGGAATGTTTGCATTTTTACAATCTCTTTGCACAAATATGTCTTTAAAACAAAATGACTGTCTCAGAAACTCTCATCTCAAGGGGGTTTTGAGGGAACGCCAAGGAGGAAAAAGAGAAAAGACATTAATCAGCAAGATGCACATCAAATTTCTAAAATGTATATCTGCATGCTATATTACAGCTTTTCAGAAAAAAGTAAAGTAGAAAATTTGTCACTATATTTGTTGGGGTTTTCAGGGTTTATTTTGTGATGACTGGCTCATTGCATTATCCTTTACATATGTTTATAGTACATATGCTTGCATATGTTATGAAGAGAGGTCAAAGTATAGACTAAGGCCTGGTTTCATAGACAGGGCTTAGACTAAAGGATTAGGCCATAGTTAATAAAATTAACTAGTACATTGTTTTAAAGGAAAGTCATAATTATATTAAAAAAATTACATACGTACTTATTATATTTTAGTGTGTGTGTGTGTGTGTGTATATCTATATATATATACTTAAATGTATATAAGACATTAAATTTAAGTTAAAAATGAACATTTTTTAAACATTTTTTTTTAAATACAGGTTTTCATTTCATAACATATTTTAGTATATTATTTCAATTATATATCTAAAAAAAATTATATACTTTTATTATACTTTTTTATATAAATTTATTTTTATTTTATACATTTGTATAATATTAATTTTATTTATAATACATAGAATTATATATGCAATTCTTTTTTAATTATATTATAAAAAAAATCTAATTATATAATATTTAATTTTATGTAATAATCTTTATTTATATAGTCTATATATATAGTAGTAAATATTAAATATTATAAAAGTAATATAAATAATATATAAAAATAACACAAACAACAAAAAACAATGAGGAAATCTGTGCAGATTTTACAACTAAATTATAAAGTAGGCATTATACTACAATATGTATTATTTATAATATAAAACTTGTATATGAAAAATAATACGTTAGAATAATATGTACACTAAATTATTTACAGGTTTTACATTTTATTAAATTTATACAATTTTTATTTTTTGTAACAAATTTCATTTTTTATCTATTTTTTTATTTTATGAATTTATATAAATAATATTCATTTTATTTACAGTACTGTGCAAAAGTCTTAGGCCACTAGTATTTTCACCAGCTAAAAAATGGTTTAAAGTAAGTTATTTCTATCTTTTGCTGTAGTGTGTCAGTAGGAAACATCAGTTTACATTTCCAAACATTCTGTTTGGCCATTAATTGTAATAATCTAGTGAGATTTTTGTTTGCACAAGGAGTCTGACAACAGCCAGTGCTCCACACGGAGATCTGATTTCACCATCATCCAGTCTGTCTCTGGAATGACATGAAGAAACAGAAAAACTGAGACAGACTAAATCCAGAAGAACTGTGACAACATCTCCAAGATGTTTCAAGTAACTTACCTGCAAAGCTACCTGAAAAACTCTGCACAAGTGCACATAGGGCAAAAGCTGCTTTAAACGCAAAGGATGGTCACATCAGATGCTTATTTATTTTAGTTAATAGAAGTTCTTTGATAAAGAAAATCTATTTATGACATTGTTTTTGACAGCATCCTCATTTTATGTGCCTAACTGCCTAAAAATTTGAACAGTACTGTAGCTTTGTAGGTATAGGCCTCTTAAAGCATCTTGGAGATGTTGCCACAGTTCTTCTGGATTTAGTCTGTCTCCGTTTTTTCTGTTTCTTAAGACAGACTGGATTGAATGATGGAGAGATCACATCTCTGTTTGCAAAAGGAGTCTGACAACAGCCTGTGCTCCACACAAAAATCTCACTGGATTATTACAATTAATGGCAAAATGAATGTTTAGAAATGTAATCTGATATTTCCTATTGACACACTACAGCAAAAGACTGACTTTAACTGACTTTAAACCATTTGTAGCTGATGAAAATACTAGTGGGCTAAGACCTTTGCACAGTACTGTATATACACAATTATTTTTTAAAAATTACATATATTCTAAAAATAATTATATTATTTATATAAAGTGTGTCTGTAATAGATAGATAGATAGATAGATAGATAATTAAATTTGTGCATATTTAACAACAAAACTTTTTATATGATAATACAGTTTTGTATAATATGTATACTATGTATTATATGTATTATACATTTTATAAAATACCAACATTTTTATAACATATTTTTGACAAAACTTTTTATGTTAAAAAAACGTTTTATATAATGCAGTTTTGTATAACATGTATACTGTGTTATATGTATTAAACATTTTTACGTTTTATAATATAATTTCATAATTATATTGTATATTTATAATTCTATAATAATAACATTTTTTCTTTACATTTAAATTTAAAAATCTTTTTTTTATTTTTTATATTTTAACAATAATATTTTTTTTTAATTTTATACAGATATAAATTTAAAATGATTATTATATATAAATAAAATATTTATATTGTGTGTGTGTATATATTTATATGTAATTTATATAAAGTTTAGAATAAATACACGCATTATATATACATATTTTGGTCTATGTATATATGCATATTTTTACATATATATGCACAGTTATTTAATTACATAAAAATTATATAATGCAAATAAAATATGTCATATAATATATATACATATTATATATTAACACTTTTTTATGAGGTAAGTATACACTAAAAATACTTATGTGAATATTTATCTTTTTTATGTATAAAAAAAAATTAAAATTCACATATTAATCCAAATATGTATTTCAGATATGTATGATTTTAAGTCTAAACTTCATGCATACATTTTTTTTTTTTTTTTTTCCAATTACCTCATTTAGGAGGAATGAAAGAAATCTGCTTTGGAAATGAAATTAGGGGAAAATATACAGAGCCAATTTCCCTTTTTATTGTGACTAGTAAATCATGTGGCACATTTTGCCGCTGCAGCTAGTGAGGCATGTCGTCATGTGTTTGTTGATTGCTGCTCTCAAGGATAAACCATTAATCTTTGCCTCTGATGTTGTGAATGATCTGTCGACTTCCGTTTTTCTCTTCCGAGACGACGGGAGGGAGAGACAGGAAAGGAAAGCACATTTCCGTTTCTTCTCCTCCACCTTGTTTTACGTTACTGTACCTCTTGATTTATGGAGAGCAGGTCACCTCTGATTGAGATGAGCGTTTGTGCTGCAAGAATTATAGAATATGTCTCCTCACCCAGCTCCAATTCTTCCACCTCTTCCTGAAATCCTCTAAAGGATGATCCAATTTTCATCTCCAGCTCTTTCCCACACGTGGAGCTCATTTCCCTTCGCCGATGCCAGAGAAACCTGCAACATACAGTATATGTAGACATTTATAGGCATTCTGTGGAGGAAGTAATCATATAATCAGACCACATCATAAAATCTGACTTCTGTATCTGCTTTAATTTTACATTTCCCAAATCTGCATACGCAATCAAGGTGAAAGTGACCAGTTTCGGCTGAGGGTGAGAAGGGATTAGCCTGCTACATTTTCAGGAAAGCCTCCAGTAAACAGCGGGTAATGATTTGTTGGTATTCCAGAGAAGAATTATCAATAAGTAATGATTTCATTCTGTCAATAATGAAATGGCAACTGATTAACATGGTAATTTGACTATACAAATGTCAGCGGGAAAATGACACTTGGATCATGGAGCCGTTGAGAAAATGGACGAATAAACCATATTTATGCAATGCAATCATGTAGAAAGATCCTGTTGAATTTTTGGCTAAAGTAATAAATAAAATTAAAAAATTAAAAAAATGATAATTTGATCATGCTGTTTTTTTTTATTTATTTATTTATTTTTTTAGTATTTGTTTTTTATATTTAAACAATACTGTAGAAAATCCCTGTTAAATTTCTGGCAATTGAACAAACAAACAAACAAACAAACAAACAAACAAACTTTCCAAGGATGATAGTTTTATTGAACAACTAAAATCCTTTACTACAATCTTTGTGCTTTTAAAATATACTGAAACCATTGAAATTATTATTATTATTATTATTATTATTATTATTATTATTATTATGTGTCATGCAGGGAATTCTGGAAACAAACAAACAAACAAATAAATATTTGGCACAATATTTGCCAATAAAAGTAAATGTGCACACATACACAAACAAAATCTGGCAATAAAATGAAATAAAATAATAAAATAAAATAAAATGGTAATTTGGTCATGCTAAAGAGATCTTTTTAATATTTATTTTATATTTAAAACAATCCTGTAGAAATGCAAATGAACAAACAAACAAACTTTCTAGGAATGATAATTTTATTGAACTACTAAAATCCTCATCCATAACTAAAATTACAAATAAGACAAAAATGAAAATCACATTAATGTCTCATGCAGGGAATTCTGGGAATGAATGAATGAATACAGTATTTGACACAAAATTAAATATTATTAAAATTAAAATGTATCATGCTATATATATATATATATATATATATATATATATATAAAAATCAATATATAAAATCTAATATATAATAGATAATAATATAATATAATATAATAAATATATATATATATATATATATATATATATATATATATATATATATATATATATATGTATAATATCTGCCAATGAAATAAAATAATTTAATCATGCTACATCTATTTTTTTTATTATTATTATTATTATTATTATTATTATTATTATAAAACTGCAACAACGCAATGAAGTGCAAAGCTTTAAAATGTAAACCAATCAATATGAAAATTCCCACCATATTATTACAGTGTATACATCGTGCCTTATTTTTACAGATGTTTTTATTCAGTATAACTTATCCTTATACTACACATACATTTACATTATGCTAAAGTAAAATACATGCATTGTCTTTTTAAATCATATTCACCTTATAAGCCTATGGCCAAGGCCTCTGGTTCATTAGCCGCTACAGAGAAATAGCCAGAAGAATAACAACGTGCAGTAAATGGTAAAACTGTTTGCACTACAAACCACTGTGTTCATAATTAAGATAATTCATTACAATTAAATGGTAAGACACGGCAATTTGCAATATCAAGCAGCAAAACAAGCCGTTTTGTACAGCTAGAAATAGCTGGACACGGATGAGACCGGAAGCCAGACATATAAAATTTACCAATGGCCGCGCCCATTTGTACAGCAAAAATAAGTTCGATAAAATAGTTAATAATAAAGCACCTATTAACCAGCTGATGGTTACTTTTATCATCTATTTATCTATCATTATTATTTACAATGAATTTCAACACATACCGATGCTGCAGTAAAAACACAGAAATATAAGATGAAGCATCGAGTTGGGCCTTTTAAGCTCATCCTCCATGTTTTGCGTCGCTTTTTTACTTTTCCTGAAGCCATTAACCAAAACAAGCCCACATAAACCGAGAAGATAAAGTAACAAAATCAACATGAACAGAACAACGAGGAACAACATGAATTCGTTTACCTTTCATCGTAATTAACGTAGACTCATTTTCAAACGCACACAAGCAGATTATTTCCCACAAAAATCAGTCTGGAGTCATCGTGACCTGTGTTTGCGACTAAAATGCAGTCCACAAATGTGGCGAAAAATGTGTCTGGAAATCTCCCTCAAAATCAGCCCTCCCACCGCTTCTCTCAGGCCTCCCGGCAGCTACTGAAGCCCCGCTCCGTCCAGCAGGAATCTACCGACATGAATCAACGGATACACAAATGTGTGCTGATACGGGCCGGCTGGCAGCCAAAGTGCTGTATGTGAAAGCAGTGATAAAGTTTGTTAGCGCGGAAGCTCAGGCTGCAGCTCTGTAGGTGGAAGAGTTACAGGGGAGATATTTTTTTTACTGCATTAAAGTATGAAAACTGAGGAATTACTTTGGGATTGTGAAACTTTATTGCATCAGATGTAGATGGAAACGTTTTACCTATCGCCAAGTGACTGTGCTGCAAACACTGAGTTACGTAGTAGTCCGTATTTTTGTCTTGATTTACTGTGAAAACATCCTTAAAACATGATCAATTATTTATATCGTTCAATATAAAAAATACATGAAATTATTAATACAAGGCTTTTGACTCGACAGGATGAAAGGGGTGCTTTTGAAATATACTGAAAATCACTAAAATAAAATAAAAAATACATTTTTATGCAAAACATAAAAATAAACATCCTAATATGATATTAAAAATAGAATAAAGCTTAAAGATTTTTAATAAATTGGAATCTGATAACATATACTGCAAAAATAATTCATAAAATAACAAAACATGGTTTTGATTTCCAGTAAAAACATTCTTAAAACGTAAACTATTTGCTTTATATTTCAATATAAGCAAGAAATGAAAATATGAACAATATTGTATGACGTAGTATGATAATACAATAATTTTACACGTGAAAATTAGATGTAACACAAGATGTAAAAAACACCATAATATGCATAACTGACATTAAAAATAAGACGAAACCTACAATTTTAATGAATTCAAATTTGATCAACCAACTATACTGCAAAAAATATATATAATAAAATAATAATAATAATAATAATAAACGTCTTGATTTCCAGTAAAACATAAAACATAAATTATTTGCTTAATAGTTATTTAATCAAATGAAAATATGAACAAAATATAACGTTGCTATTATAACAAAAGGCTTTTGACTTGACAGAATGAAAAGGATGCTTTTGAAATATACCAACATAACTTAAATACAATAATAATATATTTTTTATATAAAACACAAAATAAGCATCCTAATTTGATATTAAAAATAGGATAAAACTGAAATAATTTTTAATAAATTCAAATCTGATCTACCGCAAAAATGTATTAATTAATTGATTAATATAAAGTTTTTTTTATTCCTAGCACAAACATTCTTTTTAAATTGTACTGAAATCACTACAAGTAAATAAATACATATATTTGTATATTTTAAAAATTATATTACAAAAGAAAAAAAACACCATAATATGCATAATTGATATTAAAAATAAGACTGCATTAAAAATCTGCATTAATCTGCATCTTGTCTTGTTTGGCAGTAAAAACATATACACTTAAAACACAATAAATTATTTGCTTTAGTTCTATAATCAATAAATGAAAATATGAACAAGATCTAACAAGTTGCAAAAATCACTAAAATAAAATAATAATTTTTTATACAAAACATTAAAAATAAACATCCTAATATGCATCCCATATGATATTAAAAATAGGATAAAACTATTTTTAATAAATTCAAATCTGATAACCTATACTAAAAAATAATTAATTAATGAATTAATTAATTAATTAAATAAATAAATATTAAAAAAGGTTTTGATTTCCAGTATAATATGGTAAATTATATGACGATAAATGAATTGCTTTATATTTCTATAGAATTAAGAAATTAAAATATGCACAATACCGTATGAGTTAGTATGATAATACAAGTTTTTGACTTAAAAAGATGTAATTTCAAAAAGATGAAAGATCATCTTTTAAAAGATGATGCTTTTAAAAAATTACTGAAATCACTAAAATTAAATAAAATATATTTGTATAATATTACTGAAATTATACTATATTACATAAGATGTAAAAAAAAACCCCACCAAAATATGCATAATGTATATTAAAAATAAGAAGAAACCTAAAATGTTAATTAATTCAAATCAGATCAACCAACTATGCTGCAAAATAAATAAATACAAATAAACAAACAAATAAAAAACATTAAAATATGCATAATATATATTAAAAAATAAGAAACCTAAAATGTTAATAAATTCAAATCAGATCAACCAACTATACTGCAAAATAAATGAATAAAAACAAACAAATAAAAAACACCAAAATATGCATAATGTATATTAAAAACAGGAAGAAACCTAAAAATTTTAATAAATTCAAATCAAATCAAGCAACTATACTGCAAAATAAATAAATAAAAATAAACAAAAAAATAAATAAAAACATTTATTTATCTGCATCTTGTCTTGTTTTTCAGTAAAACAAATATACTTAAAATATGATAATAATCTATAATCAATAAATGAAAATATGAACAAGATCTAACAAGTTGCTATTATAATAAAAGGCTTTTGACTTGATAGGATGAAAATGATGCTTTTAAAATACACTGAAAACCACGATAATAAAATAAAAACATATTTTTATAATATTTTAATATTATATAAAACATAAAAGAAATACCCTAATATGTATAACCGACAAAACTTAGATTTTTAATAAATTCAAATCTGTTCAACCAACTATACTACAAATATATAAATAAATAAATAAATATATATATATATATATATATATATATATATATATTATTTACTTATTCTACATTTTGTCTCGATTTTCAATAAAAACATCCTTAAAACAAATTTTTTTGGCTTGTAGTTCTGTAATCAATAAATGAGAATCTGAACAAGATGTTACAAGTTACTATGATAGTACAAGGCTTTTGACTTGAAAGGATGTAGTTAATATAATTGCATGCAGGCCTATTAATATCCTGCTTAACATACTTCATGTTGAATTTTTAAGCATGTACACTTGAGTCTTTTTTTTTTTTTTTTTTTTTTTCTGGGGCTGTATCTGATGACATCTACTCGCTTTACAATCCTCTTCAGAAACTTCTAGAAGTGCATAATTGCAGCCGGGTGGTGATTATAGAGAGAGAATGTGTAGGTAAATTGCTTAACTGAGCTGATAAGAGGAACAAAGGCGATGCGTTTGGAGCTTTATTACCCTGCGCAATAATTCACTCCTGTGATTAGCTGCAGAATGAAGCCCGAGCCTCGTCTTTCTTTTAAACAACAGAAGGCAAGACAGTTTTCCGTACATACATGCATATTAAAAGGAGCTGCCAGCTATGATTACACTGGTGATGTGCTGCTTTCAGAAGGGTTCGAAAATACCAATGTTTTTTGGAAACTTTGTTATTAAATTATTAATAATATTGAAGAATAATTAATATTTTAAAATATGAAGTCTGGAGAGTTTGGTTCTCGAGAGCAAATTAGATGGTTTCACATAAAATGTTACACAGGTGTTTTTCGGCAATGTTGCATTCTGTGGATAAAGATTTGTTGCTTGGGAAAAATAAAATAAAATAAAATAAAATAAAACAATGTTAAAATGTTTTAAAAATACCATTAAAAATACATAATACTTTACAAAATAATTAAAACAAACAAACAAATAAATAAACATTAAATTATAAGATGTGTTTCTTGGCAAATATAAAAACAATAAAATAAAATAAAAAAAAATAAAATATAATGAAATAAAATAAAATAACGTTATAAAACTAAACTAAAATATACTAAAAATAAAATGAAAATAATACCATTAAAAAATAGCAATTAAATTACAAAAATAATACAATTAAATAAAAACAATAAAATATGTAAAAATTAATATTAAAAATACAAACTAAAAATAAAATAAAATAAAATAAAATAAAATAAAATTAATACCATTAAAAATACTAATTCAATTACAGAAATAATAAAATGAAATTTAAAAAATTAAATTTGTAAAAATTAATATTAAAAATACGAACTAAAAATAAAATAAAGTAAAGAATACCATCACAAATGTACATATTACTTTTAATAAAATAAAAACAAATAAGGTTACAACAAACAAAGACGACAAAGACGATAATAAAATAAAATAAAATAAAATAAAATAAAATAAAATAAAATAAAATAAAATAAAATAAAATAAAATAAAACAAAACATGAAATTATAAGATGTGGGAGAGTAAAATAAAATAAAATGTTTCTTGGTCAAAATAAAATAAAATAAATTGGCAATGTCTCTCACTAGTTCTGATGTCCATAAATGATATAAAGGTCTATTTAACATTATATAAATGCATATAATGACAATTTCTGTGGCGCCTAAAGTAGATTAGACCTCACAGATTTGCTTGTAACACGATTAAAGCAGGATGGATGCAATCGGATTTCTGTCTGTCTAACAAAGACACATTTCTTTGGCTGGGTGCAAATGCGACGAGCAGACATCATATATTAACCAGATATTATGAGGAAATGAGGAAATAAGGACTGAGGAGTGCAAACGAGGTTTCAAGGGCCTTTGGGATCATACAGTTTCAAAGGGGAATTGTGAAGTGTCTACACATGGCATATATATATATATATATATATATATATATATATATATATATGTGTGTGTGTGTAAAATAAAAATAAAAATGTAAAATAAATAGAAATACAAACTAAAAAAAAAAAATAAAAAGAACACCATTAAAACAATGTTAAGGTTAAAATAGACAAACAAACATGAAATAATAAGATGTGTTTTTTGGCAAAATAAAATAAAATTAAATTAAATTACATTAAAGTATAACATATAAGTTGTGTTTCTTGGCTAAAACCAAATAAAATAATGTTAAAAAAACTGAACTAAAATATACATAAAATAACAGGAAAGTAATACCATTAAAAATTTACAAAATTAACTACAAAAATAAATAAATAAAATTAAACTGTTAAAAATAATATTAAAAAACACAAACTAAAAATAAATTTAAATTACAAACACCATTACAAATTTTCATATTACTTTACAAAAATAACTAAATAAAATAAAAGCAAATAAGGTTAAAACAAACAAACAAACAAACATTAAATAAAAGGATGTGTTTACTGGCAAACATAAGGAAAAAAATACCATTAAAAATAAAATAAAATAAATTAAATAATTTTTAGGCAGCACACCAGGATTATTTTAAGATACTATAATTTTTTTATAGTATCTCAAAATAATCTTAATTTTTTTATCAATATTTTAAATTAGTTTTATTAGCATATTTTCTGTTAGTTATTTAATATATATATATATATATATATATATATATATATATATATATATATATATATTAAGAATATATATATATATATATATATATATATATATAATTCTTAAAATATGTATATATAGTTTTATGTTTAATACCATTAAAAAATTAAAGAATTAAATTAAAATTAAATAAAATAAAGTTTAATACCAATAAAAAAATACTAATTACAAAAATAATAAAATTAAATAAAAATAATAAAATATGTAAAAATTAATATTAAAAACACAAACTAAAAATAAAATAAAATAAAATAAAATAAAATAAAATAAAATAAAGAATACCATCACAAATGTTCATATTACTTTACAAAAAAAAAAAAAAAAAAAGTAAAATAAAAACAAATAAGATTAAAACAAACAGACTATAAATAAAATAATAAAAAAATAATAAAATACAATAATAACAAAAAAAAAACATGAAATTGTAAGATGTGAAAGTAAAATAAAATGTTTCTTGGTCAAAACAAAACAACATAAAATAAATTGTCAATGGATTATTTTGAGATACTTTTTTTTATTAATATTTAAAATTAGCATATTTCTTTTTTAGAAATTAGCATATATTTTCTGTCTGTTATTTAAAATACATATAATTCTTAAAATATGTCTATATAGTTTTATGCCTTCATAGTTTTATTTTAGTTTATGTCTGTAAATCAAATTAAACTAAATAAAAATGAGAAATGTTGGGTGTATATACATATACAGTATATATTTCATACAAGTTAATATTAAAAATGGTTTTAGTTTTATATAAAAACCGTGCAACAGACTGAGAATTCAATGAGCAAAAATCAAGAACGGTTTGGAAAAAAATAAATTGCCCAGTTTAGGTAGAAAATGTGTTTGTCAATGAAATAACGCAGTGCTAAAAACATCCATTATCTCTCTGAACATCTAGTTTCTTCTTTTTCTTTTGATTTTAGACAAAAACGTGACCTTTTCATGATTCTCGCCCATATGTAGGTCATCTCTGCGGTGGTCTATGAACACACTATTTTTAGCTGGAATAACATATGGCACAGAACATAGAGAGCTACTAATGGATAAATGATTATCTCCAGTCCTACAAGTCTGCAAAAAAAATAAACACCAAAAAAACAAACCCATTAAGCAGGCAAGTAATGCTTCCAGAAGAATCGAGAGAAATATCGCTCTGATAAAAACAAAACTAAAGCGAGTCGGTAGTTTCTCTAAAAACCTGGTTCAGCTTGATTGCTTGTATTGTTTCCAGTGACGTTCGGCCCACTACGCTCTTTCACTGAATAAATTAAGATCTACCATATCAAATAAGAAATACATGACGATAAACATGCCACATTTACATTCAGATGCATTTGCCTCTGAGCCGGTTCGCCCGGTTCCAGCACCGACGAGCGCTTCTCATTGTCTCACTGCACGTTTGTGGGGAACGGCATGCCAATTCGTCAATCAACTCCATTGCGACCGGCCGCTTCAGATTTGATTGTTTTGAGTGTTTTAATGCATCTGTCCAGGCAAATGGTGAAGAGAGAGTGACAAAACAGATTTGTGTAAATAAAGATGGAGAGTAAACGGACGTGGCAATCTTGAAATTGGGCCAGTTGCGACAGACACCAATCTTTCCTCCAGGATGGCAGCCGGGCACATCCAAAGCCTGCTTCTTATTTCCATTTCCACGCTCCTAAAATCCTGTCAGCTCCCTCACACACGCAGACAGCCCTCGCATTTCACACCGAATTTCCGTCCCGGTCTCTGGAAGCGCTCGCTCGCTTCGCGCTGAGGGGGAGAGAGAGGGAGAAAGAGAGCTTATCTAATCCATATTCACTGACAGAGAATTGAAAACCTAGACATAATGAGTAAACACAGATTTTGCAAATGTCTGCAGAGGAGATGTGAACGCTGATGAATGTTTGTGGCCCTCTGTGATGCATTGGGCCTGCAAACATGAAAATGTGATGTCTCGCCCACCATTACCTCAACAAATCGCACGCCCGGAGTCCTCCGCCGTGATTCATTTCACCTTTAAGAAGAACACAGTTCGTGCACATGTTCTGACACGTTCAGCTGCGCCGCTCATGCGGGCCACGCGTGTTTGAGTCCGGCTAGAGCATATAAATGCCTCCTATGGTTGCTATTTAATGAAATGAAAACTTAGACAAGTGTAGTCTGATTTATGAACAAAACACTCTAATGAACAGGTTCTTTTTAGTTTGTTTTCGGTCAAAAGCCATAGAGTGATCACCAGTTCTTTTAAGTGAATCAAAGTCTATTGTGTGATCAGTGTAGTCTGATTCACATACTAATGACTCTTCCAAAACAAAATGTATTTTCAGTGAATCAAAAACATAATCAAAAACAAAAACATTCCAAAAAAACTATGGATTGGTTCTTTTTTTTTTTTTTGCAGTCTGATTCATATACAAATGACTTCCAAAACATGTATTTTTAGTGAATCAGATACATACAGGGTGATCAGTGTAGTCTGATTCATGAACCAAAAATAAAAAAAAAAAGATGATGAATCAGTTCTTTTCAGTGAATCAAAATCTATTAAGTGATCAGTGTAGTCTAATACGAGAACAAAACACTCTTAGGAATCAGTTCTTTTTAGTGAATCAAAACCTATATTGTGATCAGTGTAGTCTGATTCATGAACAATACACTCTTATGAACCAGTTCTTTTTAGTGAGATCACTGTAGTCTGATTCATGTACAAATGACTCTTCCTAAACATGTTTTTTTTTTTTTTTTTAGTGAACCAAAAACATGATCAGTGTAATCTGATTCATGACAAAAACAAACAAACAAACAAAAACTTATCAATCATTTCAGTGAATCAAAATCTATATTGTGATCAGTGTAGTCTGATTCATGATCAATACACTCTTATGAACCAGTTCTTTTTAGTGAGATCACTGTAGTCTGATTCATGTACAAATTACTCTTCCTAAACATGTTTTTTTTTTTTTTTAGTGAACCAAAAACATGATCAGTGTAATCTGATTCATGACAAAAACAAACAAACAAACAAAAACGTATCAATCATTACAGTGAATCAAAATCTATAGTGTGATCAGTGTAGTCTGATTCACGTACAAATAACTCTCCCACAACATGTATTTTTAGTGAATCAAAAACATGGCCAATTTAGTTCAATTCATGACAAAAACAAACAAACAAACACAAATCTATTAATCAGTTCTTTTCAGTGAAGCAAAACTCTATAGAGTGATCAGTGTAGTCTGATTCACAAACAAAACACTCTTATGAACCGGTTCTTTTTAGTGAATCAAAACGTAGTCTGATTCACAAACAAAACACTCTTATGAACCAGTTCTTTTTAGTGAATCGAAACCTATAATATGATCAGTGAAGTCTGAATTGTGAACAAAATACTCTTATGAACCGGTTCTTTTTAGTGAATCAAAACCTATATTGTGAACAGTGTAGTCTGATTCATGGACAAAACACTCTTATGAACCACTTCTTTTTAGTGAATCAAAATCTACAGTGCGATCACTGTAGTCTGATTCACGTACATATGACTCTTCCAAAACATGTATTTTTAGTGAATCAAAAACATGATCAGTGTAGTCCGATTCATGACAAAAACAAACAAACAAACAAAAAACCTATGAATCAGTTCTTTTCAGTGAATCAAAATCTAAAGTGTGATCAGTGTAGTCTGATATATGAACAAAACACTCTTATGAACCGGTTCTTTTTAGTGAATCAAAACCTATATTGTAATCAGTGTAGTCTGATTCATGGACAAAAAAACTCTAATGAACTGGTTCTTTTTAGTGAATTAAAATCTTGGAGTGATCACTGGTTCTTTTAAGTGAATCAAAATCTATAATATGATCAGTGTAGTCCGAATTGTGAACAAAACACTCTTACAAACTGGTTCTTTTCGGTGAATCAAAATCTATGGTGTTATCAGTGTAGTCTGATTCATGAACAAAACACTCTTATGAACCAGTTCTTTTTAGTTAATTAAAATCTATAGAGTGATCACTGGTTCTTTTATGTGAATCAAAATCTACTGCATAATCAGTGTAGTCTGAATTATGTACAAAACACTCTTCCAAAACATGTATTTTTAATAAATCAAAAACATACAGGGTGATCAGTGAATCCCCATACAAGACGACAAAAACAAAAAACAACAACAACAACAACAAAAAACTATGAATCAGTTATTTTTAGTGAATCAAAATCTTTAGGTGATCAGTGTGGTCTGATTCGTGAACAAAACACTCTTATGACCGGTTCTTTTTAGTGAATCAAAATCTATTGTTTGATCTGTAGTCTGATTCATGTACAAATGACTCTTCCAAAACATATTTTTAATAAATCAAAAACATACAGGGTGACCAGTGAATCCCCATACAAGACGACAAAAACAAAAAACAACAACAACAACAACAACAACAACAAAAAACTATGAATCAGTTATTTTTAGTGAATCAAAATCTTTAGGTGATCAGTGTGGTCTGATTCTTGAACAAATGACTCTTCCAAAACATGTATTTTTAGTGAATCAAAAACATACAGGGTGACCAGTGTATTCCGATACATGACGAAAAAAAAAATCGGTTCTTTTTAGTGAATCAAAATTTATAGTGATCAGTGTAGTCTGATTCATGAACAAAGCACTCTTATGAACCGGTTCTTTTTAGTGAATCAAAATCTATGGTGTGATCAGTGAACCGGTTCTTTTGCAGTCTTCTTTTAAAAATCAATGAAGTCTGATTCATGAACAAAACAATTCTTAATTACAAACAAAACACTCATATGAACCGACTCTTTTTAGTGAATCAAGACCTATAATATGATCAGTGTAGTCTGATTCATGAACAAAACACTCTTATGAACCGGTTCTTTTAAGTGAATCAAAATCTATAGTGTGATCAGTGCAGTGCAAATGACTCTTCCAAAACATGTATTTTTAGTGAATCAAAAACATACAGGGTAACCAGTATAGTCCAATTCACGAAAAAAAGAAAGAGAAAAAAAAAAGACAATGAATCGCTTCTTTTCGGTAAACAACCCAATGAAAAATGTAATGTCTTAATGTAATCTAAAACCATATAGTGTATAATCCAATAATAATAATAAAAAGACTCATATGAGCTGATTCTTTTAAGTGAATCAAATACATACATAAAAGCTAGTTTAGTCAGTTTACTGAGTATATACAGTGGGTACGGAAAGTATTCAGACCCCCTTAAATTTTTCACTCTTTGTTATATTGCAGCCATTTGCTAAAATCATTTAAGTCCATTTTTTTTTCCTCATTAATGTACACACAGCACCCCATATTGACAGAAAAACACAGAATTGTTGACATTTTTGCAGATTTATTAAAAAAGAAAAACTGAAATATCACATGGTCCTAAGTATTCAGACCCTTTGCTGTGACACTCATATATTTAACTCAGGTGCTGTCCATTTCTTCTGATCATCCTTGAGATGGTTCTACACCTTCATTTGAGTCCAGCTGTGTTTGATTATACTGATTGGACTTGATTAGGAAAGCCACACACCTGTCTATATAAGATCTTACAGCTCACAGTGCAAAATGAGAATCATGAGGTCAAAGGAACTGCTTGAAGAGCTCAGAGACAGAATTGTTGCAAGGCACAGATCTGGCCAAGGTTACAAAAAAATTTCTGCTGCACTTAAGGTTCCTAAGAGCACAGTGGCCTCCATAATCCTTAAATGGAAGATGTTTGGGACGACCAGAACCCTTCCTAGAGCTGGCCGTCAGGCCAAAATGAGCTATCGGGGGAGAAGAGCCTTGGTGAGAGAGGTAAAGAAGAACCCAAAGATCACTCAGGCTGAGCTCCAGAGATGCAGTCGGGAGATGGGAGAAAGTTGTAGAAAGTCAACCATCACTGCAGCCCTCCACCAGTCGGGGCTTTATGGCAGAGTGGCCCGACGGAAGCCTTCTTTAAAGAAGTCAAGCTCATCAAGGCTGCATTTATTTGATTTAAAATATAGAAAAAAAAACAGTAATATTGCAAAATGTTTTTACAATATAAAATAATGTTTTTTATTTTAACATTCTTTAAAATAGAATTTATTCCTGTGATGAAAAGCTGAATTTTTATCAGCTGTTACTCCAGTCTTAAGTGTCACATGATCCTTCAGAAATCATTCTAATATGCGGATTTATTATTAGAATGATCAATGTTGGATAATATCAACAGTTGTGCTGCCAAATATTTTTTGGAACCTGTGATTTATTTATTTTTTTTTTTTCAGGATTCTTTCATGAATAACAAGTTTAAAAAGTACAGTGTTTATTCAAAATATAAATATTTTATAACAATGTAAAATATTTATCATTAACTTTTAATAAACTTTTAATTATTAACTTAATACATCCTTGGTGAATAAAAGTATTAATTTCTTAAAAAAAAAAAAAAAAAAAAAAAAAAAAAAAAAAGAAACAATAAAAATGTACTGACCCCAAACGTTTGAACGGTAGTGTATATATATATATATATATATATATATATATATATATATTCAGTTTAACCAGTTTAGTTTGATTTACACACAGGCAAAAAAAAAAAAAAAAAAAAAAAAAGTCCAATTTACAAACAAGTAAATCTCTCTTATGGACCGTCATGACAATTGTAGCCTGTTTCTGGCTTTGAGCTTATGGCTTATGAGCCAGTTCTTTTAATAAATAATTTAAAAAATTTAAAAAATGAGTACGTGGTTTAAGTCCAGTATAATTTATAGTTAATATAAATACGGTAAAGGAAAAAAAAAATTGTGAATCAGAACTAGTCGTTTTCATCAAAAAGTGTTATGAAGTAGTCATGTGCATACAACATGGATTTATGAAAGTGTAGCACTTAGGGTTATTTGGACAAACTCCTAACCCTAACTATGAGCAATAGCATTAATGCTACTTGCCTGACCAAAAAAGCACAACATGCTACGAGAGCTGTCCAAACCACGGCCTTTTGATTGTGGGAAACACAGACTAGCTTTTGACTGCCGGATACATGGACTCGCTTTCCTCTGGAGGCCGGAACGAGATGGATGAGAGGGCCAGTCGCACGGCATAGATCCAGGCCAGAAGGTGTTAATCCACTAGGGGATGATGAGGGCCCTGAGCCTGGCCTGAGTGGCATCTGACAGCCCCCTCTCTCAGCTGCGTCGAGTGCCTTGTTTTCACACATTCTGAAATACACATCGCGCTCAGGAGTAAATGAGATTCTGCCATCTGAGAAATTACAACTGCACAGGCCGTCCAAGAGCTCCGGCAAGAGGTAGTCACGACAGAGCTTACAATCAATATTTTTTTTTTCCGCAAAACCACACACTCCAACAACGAGCAGAGAGAGAGAGAAAGAGACTGGAGAAAATGAGGCCGAATGGCTAGTTTCATTTCTGGCACTTGGGTTTGACACTCCAGAGAGAGAGACGTTACATCCAAAGAAGAAAAAAAAAAAACATAAACAGCGCCCAGTGTATACGGCCGAAGACCCATGAATTATAGAGAGATTCGAGTGAACACCCCATTGAATTTCAAAAAAACTAGAGGGAATAACACGGCTGTATCTACACTGGGATGATATGCTTGACAACAAGCAAATCCAAGATTTGGAAAAATGAAAGCTGAAATGTATGAGTCCCTGTAGCTTTGCTACTAAAATCCCTCTGTTCGTTCACAATACACTCTCCTGAGCCAGTTCCTGCCTCAAAAACAAACAGCATTGGATAGTCTCTGTCCAGAACGTGAGGTTTTTATACAACATTGAATTTTGTTACATTTTTACCTCAGAGCTCACTGAAGGAGCAAAGCATTAAAAACAACTTAGGCTCATTGGAAAATGTGCTTCTGTGCTTCTATCTGCTGCAAAATTACAAAATAACCACTTGTCAAAAGTTTCAAAAAATTGTGATTTTTAGTTTTTGAAAGAAGTTTCTTAAGCGTATTACAATGATTTTTGAAGGATTCAGTTTGGCATCACATAAATTAATTAATAAGTTAAATTGTAAGAATATTTCATGATATTTCATTGATGTTTCTGATCAAATAAATGCAGCATTTGTGAGAACAAGAGCTTTCTTTCACAAACTTTATTACAAAAGTTTGACCTACTGTATAGGCTACCTATATATAGGTGCAGATTCCAGTTGAAATGACCATTAATGGCAGTTTTTTCCACATATAAACTTATTTTTACATAGTTCAATGCACATTACTCTATAGTTATGACCTCAAAACATATCTGAATGGCTTTTCTGGCTATACTTTCTCAGTAACTCATCTGGTGCAGTATTGCACATTTGTTGCGAACGCTAGAGTACCATGAAACACAATTTTATAAAAGCTCAAATGGCATGACTACTTCAGCAAATGTGCTTTTGTTAACTATGGAAGCCCGTTTCCACCACTGAATAAAAAAATAAAAATAAAAAGGTAATTGCGACTTTTAATTTCACAAATCCGTGATACAAACTCACAATTCTGACTTTTTTTTTCTCAGAATTGAGATATAAGCTTGCAATTGCGAGTTATAAAGTTATAAATTCTATGAAAATCTCAATTCTGAGAAATAAACTTTGCAAGAAACTTTTGCAATTGCGAGTTTATATCTGACAAGTCAGAAGACAGTTTTTATCTCACAATTCAGATTTTTTTCCCCACAATTGTGAGTTTATATCACGCAATTTTGAGAAAAGTCAGAATAATGAGTTCATATCTCACAATTCAAACTCGCAATTGCAAGTTTATGTAACGCAATTCTGAGAAAAAAAAGAATTGCGAGTTCATATTGCAATTCTGACTTTATAACTCAAAATTGAGTTTATACCTCTTAATTCTGAGTTCATATCTCACAATTCTGACTTCATAACCTGCAATTGTGAGTTTATATCACGCAATTCTGAGAAAAAAGTCAAAATTGTGACTATATCGCAATTCAGACTTTATAACTCAAAATCGCAAGTTTGTATCATGCAATTTTGAGAAAAAAGTCAGAATTGTGAGTTTATATCTCGAAATTGAGTTTATATCTAGTAATTCTGACTTTATAACCATTTGTCTCGCAATTCTGAGAAATAGCTCAGAATTATGAGTTCATATCTTGCAATTCAGGCTTTATAACTTACAATACATATATATATATATATATATATATATTCTGAGAAACAATATAAACAGCATTTGCCTTTCTGAATTGCATTTCTGATTTTTTCAAGAAAAGTCGAAGGGAGTTTTGTATCTGACGTTTGTATCATACAACTATCTAAATCACAATCTTATGTTTATATCAAGCAATTATGAGAAAAAAAGTCAGAATTATAAGTTCATATCTCGCAATTCAGACTTTATAACTCACAATTGTGAGGTTTTATCTCACAATTCTGAGAAAAAAAAAAGAATTGCAAATTCATATCGCAATTCTGAATTTATAACTCCAAATTGTGAGTTTATACCTTGTGAATCTGAATTTATAACTCGCAACTGTGAGTATATATCTCACAATTCTGAGGAAAACATAGTCAGAATATCAAGTTTGAATCATGCAATTTTGATAAAAAGTCAGAATTGTGAGACAAACAGTCACAATAACCATATTTTAATTTTTATTCAGTGGCGGAAACGGGTTAGTAGGTTTAGAGTAAAGTTTGTATAGGTGTTACGCTATTTTCAAAAGCAAAAGAGCATCAACAATTCATTTCTGAATACAACCAACCGTCAAATTAAACCCCGCCAGAAATCGCCTTCGTCTGTTTTGGAATAAAACTGAAATGTGCTTCTAGCAAGACTCGTTGGACATTTCACATTGCGAAAGAAGCAGCATAGAATAATTTGCAGAAATGTCACCACAGGCACGATGCATTTCCTTCTCATCTCCCTTATTTTATTACTTTAGCTTTTAATAAACACTTATTAGTGAAAATTAGACTAGTTCAGCAGGAGACATTTTACTAACTGACTGCACAAAGCCAACTGCCAAGCAGCTGGCTTGTAAAGTTTAAAGTTTGATAAATTAATAACCAGTTTCTGTTGTATAAATCACCTAAATTGAAGTCATATTCATTAAAGATTTATGTAGCTGTCTCATGATTATTTTGAAAAGGCTTTTCAATGAGAATAAAATAATTTATGTGATTAATCCTGGCATTAATTTTTCTTCAATACAAAACTAAAAAAAGATCTGCACACAGGTCTAGGTCATTGCTAAATACATCAAATGTTTTATCAAACAGCATTCAAATCCTAAAATACTCATCAAATCACATTTTCTTTGATGGTGATACAAAGCTGATAGCATTAAACACCACATCATTTTGTTACTAATTCTGAGTTAATTAACAGCTTCTACAGTCATTCAGAAAAGTTAAAATAATCCACTACAGTAGCATCATTCCAGATTGGGCAAGAGAGCATAGAGAGAGGAAAAAAAACAAAAACACTGTCTGACTTCATATAATCGCGGAAAAGATAAAAGAGCAACAGATCTGAAGCAGCTAGCGCTTGTGCTAAAGGCGAAAAGCTTTGATCACTTCATTGTAAGCAAAACGACAATAACTTCTTGTGTCCTTTTTACAATTGTGTTAGTAATATGCAAGAAGTATGTGGTGTTGCGCAGTCACATTTTGTTGTTGTTCGAGACTGTGGCAGCCTCAAGCATTGGTGTTGACGCAAGTTTAGCGTGGAAGCTAATTCTGTTTAACAGCGAATGGAAAGATCTGTAGGTCTCTGAAGAGCTGGGATGTATCCCATGCGACGATGCAAGGCTATAAAGACAGAACTTTTTTTTTTTTTTTCCCAACATCAAATTGAATTGGTAATGAAAGCATATAAACTGCTCAAACTTGTGCTTGAAAGACTTGTTTGGTGTATGATGATTGTTACAGTAAAACATGACACAAACATTACAGGAAACACAAACAGGAAAAGATTATTATTTTAAAAGAGAAGGGTTGTTTTCTTTTTTTTAAGCACAGGGGAGTTGTTAAACTGTTTTCATGTCTGTAAAGGCTTATTACCGCCTAACTTTGGTGTTTTCTGAAGTCTGTGATCTGGCAGGAACCATTTGAAGTCTTTTGACTGACCATCTGATGAAAACAATGAGTGCTGTCTGAAATACTATGTAGCACTGTTAACTAGATATCCACAATAACATGTACAGTCTGCCTTGTTTTTTATCTAAAGAAAATTAGTTTTTTTACTACACTGTAAACCCTAATGCTGTCTTTACTTCTACAATCAAGTAATGTTGACTAAACATTACTTAAAATTTTGCATTTTGGACCTATTACTTAAAAATATGAGTTCATTTAACTTATTTACTATCAAAATGCATAAACTTAAGTTCCCCTTCAGTCGTTTCACTACGACGTTACATATGGGAACTCGCTTGAGAGTCCAATCATCTCCAAGCCTTATTCAAAAGGCCAATGAACATTCATGAACATTGGCGAGTGGTATTTGCATGCCGAGCCACTCCCCCCGTATATACGGGTATATAAGAAGGCGGCGTGCAACCACTCATTCAGACTTTTGCTTTTGGAGCCTCGTCTTCTGAGCTATTTAAAAAAGAAAAAAAAGAAAAAGAGTTCCTGAGTTCACACTCTCTCTGCTGGCGTGCTGCCGAGCTACTAAAAGAGCTTCATCTAAAAGAGCGTTCGGCAGCCGCCAGCCTAATCCTGCGGGCTGCCGTTTTCACGGCATCAACGCCTCCCGCACTCCAGCGAGCGCCCCGTCTGAGTGCACGGTTGTGCCGCGGTTTCTCCCTGGGCGGACCGGGATTTCAAAAGAGTGAATTTCTCGCGGCTGTCGAGGACATCTTCCCGGTATGTCTCTCCGGCCGTGCGCTTCCGGGTGCGGTAGTTTCCTCGCCTCTTTGGACGGACGTGATCGCTGTCTCACGTGCCTGGACCGAGAGCACGCTGAGGCAGCGTTCACGGATGGTACGTGCGTTCATTGCGAATGTATGTCCATGGCTGCGTTAAAGTCCCGCCGCTCATTCATGAGTAGGCACCCCTTGTTGTCTTCCCGCGGTAAATCGTTGAGCCGTCAAGGTTTTTCGGCTGCCGCGGCGAGGCACTTGGGGGACATTCAGGTGACTATGCAGAAT
>NC_066893.1:21102311-21104811 GCF_022985175.1 Labeo rohita
TTTGATTCCCTACAAAGAACTGGTTCATTAGAGTCATTTGTTTAAGAATCAACTACACTGGTTGCTTCGCATGTTTTGGATTCATTACAAAGAACTGGTTCATTAGAGTCATTTGTTTAAGAATCAACTACACTGGTTGCTTCACATGTTTTGGATTCATTACAAAGAACTGGCCCATAAGAGTAAATTGTTTAAGAATCAGACTACACCGGCTGCTCTGCGTGTTTTGAATCACTACAAATAACTTGCTTTATAGAGTTATTTGTTTGTGAATCAGACCACACTGCTTGCACTGTATTTTTCTGATTCATTCTCTACAAAGAAATAGCATATAAGAGTCACTAGTTAAGAATCAGACTAAATTGGCTGCTCTGTGTGTTTTTGATTCACTACAAAGAACTGGTTAATAAGAGTCATTTGTTTAAGAATCAGACTAGACTAGCTGCTTTGCGTGTTTTTGATTCATTACAAAGAACTGTTGCACAAGAATCATTTGTTTAAGAAACAGACTACACTGCTTGCTCTGTGTGTTTTTGATTCATTTACTACAAAGAAGTGGTTAATAAGAGTCATTTGTTTAAAAATCACATTACACTTGTTTGCTCTGCATGTTTTTTATTCACTACAAAAAGCTAGTCATTTGTTTAAGAATCAGACTACACTGGTTGATCTGTATGTTTTTGATTCATTAAGAAGAACTGGTTCATTAGAGTCATTTTTTTTCTTAAGAATCAGACTACACAGGTTGCTCTGTAATTTTCTGATTCACTACAAAGAACTGATGCACAAGAGTCATTTGTTTAAGAATCAGATTACACTTGTTTGCTCTGCATGCTTTTGATTCACTACAAAGAACTAGTTTATAAAAGTCATTTGTTAAGAGTTAGACTACACTGGTTATTCTGCATGTTTTTGATTCAGTGTTAATTCACTGTTCAGGCTGTACGTTTCTGAGATCAGACTCACCAAAATGACATATGTTGTTGGTACAAGTTAAATGGGTGGAAAGAAAGATTTAGTTACAGTTTAGATTCAATTAATTTTTTGTTTGTTTGTTTGTTTGTTTGTTCTTTTCTCAACAGTACCTATTATCATAGTATAATGCACTTCAGAAACCCCCGCCCCTAAATGAACTGTGATTGGTCCATTTAAATGTCAGTCAGCCACTCTTTTTCTCTCTAATTGGTCAGAAGAAACTGCAATTTTAGACCAAATTTATGTTGTTGGTCCAAAAGTCCAGACAAAATACCAGAGACACCTGTAAACCACATTGGAAGGATTGCAGATGATTTTGCTTTAGAAAAACTCATAGAGGCCGAGTTATTACTTCATACCTTATCACAGGACCAAGAGGTGTGACTGGAGCCAAACCTGTTTCTCTCTCTAGGCTCTCCTGTTCTCTTTTCAGTAATAACTCAGCATTTCGTTCCTCACCGTTCTTGCATGAAATTGGCTATTAAGTGATTTTCTGGGATGGACAGCACTTGTGACACTTACAGCCGAAATTGCATTGGCATTATCAGCGGCTAGATGTACAGTCAAACAGTACACCGTCTTCTGTGAGTGAGTGAACGTTGGTGGTTTTTGCAGGTGTTCGCAAACAGAAGGACAAGCATCAAAACTACATTCACAACATAAAAATGTGTGTGAAGTTCACCGCAGCGACTCTAACTGAACACTACAGTGTCCTAACAACTATGCGATTCAAAATGGGAAAAAGACAGAAATTCACACATTACACACAGCATGACGTCAAAAAGAGATCCATCTTCCATTAAAGTGTTTTCATACACAATTGCACCTGTAAAAGCAGGATCCTATAATAGCAGGGCCAAATGAATAATGAATTAAATACACACACGCACAATTGAACAAATCTGAATCTCTGTGAAGGAAAGCACTTCAAAGAAGCACTTCAGACAAAGTCTGTGAAGAAAAGCAAGCTGGAAAAACGACTAAGTAGCTGTAATTTCAGAAAAGAAAGCTAGCAAGTAGTTAGCTAAACTGTTGCCATGCTACTCTAAAGAAATGAGCTACATTACAAGTAGCAAAAAAACATAACTACCTCAAAGCTATTAAAAAATCCTTTTTTCGGTACATTTTAGTTCTGTGTTTTAGCTTTACGCCTACTTATATGCAAGTTTATGGCTAAACGTTGACCAGATATACCTATGCATTTAAAATGTACAGTTTTGTTGAGTCAAACGTCCAGTTTAGAAGGTGCCATGTTTGATTCATTCCAGTGACTCAAATGATTCATTGCCGGATTCGTTTGGTGAGCATTTCTTCTGGCGACAAACGCGCATCTTAATGGCTCATTATGAAAATCTGTGTCTCCTAAAAAGCACTTTCTTTCATGTAACAACAAGGCAAGTCTATATTTTTAATCTATTTTGTGATCTGCTGAGCAAAATTTTTCTCAAAAGGACATTTTTAAGGGTCAGACGGCCAAAAACTGAGCAATTCCATTGCAGGATTAATCATATTTGCCCATCTGAAC
>NC_066893.1:21107311-21184811 GCF_022985175.1 Labeo rohita
AAGAGGGATGGCATTGGAAAGTTGATCAGATTATGGGGCTGAACTCACGTGTGCTTTCTCTGTTTGACCTCGCTCAGTTGACGACCTCTTCCTGATTATAGCGACGACTGCAGTCTTCAGCAAGCGCCGCCGTGTCACCTTGTGCTGTAATTAACATTATCAGTCCTTTCATTTGCGTCCATTACAATGACATATCTACGTGTGAGCAATTCAATGACATGGCCGTGCGTGTGCATTTTTTAAATTGGTTTTAGCATCATGCTATTTTCCAACAAATTTAATCTGTTTAAATTTGGAGAGTTATATCTTTATTGTTATTATGGATACATTTGATTTTGGTTTTTTATATTTTAGTTCATTGTCAGACAGAATTTCAGCAGACAAACAGTTGAACGTTTTGAATCGAAAACAGCAGCATGAACAATTGTCAAGATCTTCTATTGTGTTCCAAAGAAAGTTTCTTTAAAAAGGAATGAATTTCCACACAATTATCTGGTCAGGCTGTCCTGAAAACACACTCTTATTCAGCAGAAAACTGATTGATATAAGAGTTTCACAATAACAAAGCAAGCGTCGCAATTTGTTTGTTCCAATCAAGTAAGAAAGTAAGCTGATGAGATTCTTCTTCTGTTTCCAATATGTTTGTGAGAATATGTGGATGTTAATGTTGTTCAATAAGCGCAGCTGTAACTATAGCACAGGTTGTATAAATTCCCCTGGTTGGCATGTCTGCACTGAATGTTCTCTGTAAAGATTGTTTTTCACATTCTCTCTTTGTTTGCACTGTCTGGGTGTTGTCATAGCAGGTGTGTGTTTAATGTATTTTTCAGTGGCCACACGACTGTGATTAGCATAGCACAGCTAATTAAATCTCCGAGTGGGTCTTAATCCAGAAATGGCGTGATGTTCTTTTGTTCCCTTGCGGAAATCTATGAAACATTCCTCAATCTGACTTAGCTCAAAAAAACTATTTTGCTATTTTTGTTTTGTTGTTGTTTTGACTTTATTTTATTTATTTATTTTTTTTTTTTTTTGCTGTTATGCCATCAGACATTCAGACTAGTCTGACTCGGGTTGCTATGTCTTTTCTAACTGATCAGATTTACGATTTTCTTTAAACAGATGATCAAAACTATTAAAAGTCCCATAGACTTTCATTGAGAGGGGGTCAAAACTTTTGTGCAGAAAGACTTGTAGAGTGTTTCAGCTGTCTATCACCAGCTAAGCTTAATGACTATCCTAAACAATTGTGCTAAATCATGTTAGCAACATACTAAAACATGTTAACAATTTGTTAATCATGCTAAAACATGCTAGCAACATGCTAATCATGCAATAAACATTACATGTTGATCAGGCTAAAAACATGTTAGCAACATGCTGATTAAGCTAAAACATGATTGCAACAATCTTAACCATGTAATAAACATGATAACTTAATCATGCTAAAAACAGGTTAGCAACATGCCGATTAAGCTAAAACATGACTGCAACATGCTAATCATGTGAAAAACATGTTAGTTAATCCAGCTAAGAGCATGCTAACAGCATGCTAATCATGCTAAAAACATGGCAGCAAAAGTTAATCATGCCAAAAACATGGCAGCAACATGCAAATCATGTTAAAAACATTAATCATGCCAAACAAATGCTAATCATGCAAAAACATGCTAACAACATGATAATCATACATAACATGTTAGCAGCATGCTAATAATGCTACAAGCATGCTAGCAACATGTTAATCATTTTTAAAACATGCCAGCAACATGATAATCATGTTAAAAACATGCCAGCAACATGCAAACCAGGTTAAAAACATGCTAGCAACATGCTAAAAACAAGCCAGCAACATGTTAATCAAGCAAAAACAAGCCAGCAACATGCAAGTCATGTTAAAACATGCTAGCAACATGCTAAAACATTTTAACAATTTGTTAATCATGCTTAAACATACTAACCATGCAAAAAAACATGATAACATGTTAATCATACTAGCAACATGCTGATTAAGCTAAAACATGGCAGCAAAATGTTAATCATGCTAAACATGCTAATCATGAAAAACATGTTAAAATATGCTAGTAAAATGCAAATCACATAAAAAATATACTACCAACATGTTAATCATGCAAAAACATATTAGCAACAAGCTAATCATGCTATAAACATGCTAATCATGTTAAAAACATGCTAACAACATGCTAATCATCTTAAAACCATGCTAATAACATGGTGGTCATGTTACAAACATGCTAACAACATGCAAATTATGCTACAAACATGCTAGCAACATAATAATCATACAATGTTATAAACATGTAACATGTTAATCATGCTAAAAATAAATGCAAGTCGCGTAAAAACATACTAGCAACATGTAAATCATGCAAAAACATGCCAGCAACATGGTAATCATACAAAAAAACATGTTAACAACATGCTAATCATGTTAAAAAGATGCTATTAACATGCTAATCATGTTTAAAAACATGCTAATTATGCTACGAAATGCAAATCACATAAAAACATACTATCAACATGTTAATCATGCAAAAACATGTTAGCAATATGCAAATCATGTCAGAAATATGCGAGCAACATACCAATCATCCAAAAACACATTAGTAGCATGCTTATCGTTGTTAAAAACTTGCAAACAACATGCTGATCAGGTTAAAAAGATGCTAGCAAAAAGCTAAAAACATGCCGGTAACATGCTATTCATGTTAGAACATGCCAACAACATGATAAAACATGCTAACAACATACTACTCATGCAAGAAACACATTAACTGCATACTAATCATGCCATAAACACATTAACAGCATGCTAGCAACATGTTAACATGGTAATAATGCTAAAAACATGCTAGAAACATGTTAGCAACATGCTTCTAATTATTATTCACATGATCCTTCATAAATCATTCCAAAATGCTAATTTGCTGCTCAATTATCAATGTTGAAAATAGTTGTGCTGCTTAATGTGTTCATACAAACAATACAAACTTTTTCCAGGACTTTTTTGCTTAATAAAAAGCCCAAAAGAACAGTATTTATTTTCTGTTTTGTATCTTTATAAATGTCTTCACTGTAACTTTTGACCAACTCAATGCATCCTTGCAGAATAAAAGTATTTATTTCCTTAAAAAAAAAAAAATAGAGAGTGTCTATGATAAAATCAAATTATCGTGGCACTATTGTTATCATATATATTGTTTCCCCAATACTATGTATATGACTGAATACTGAGAAAATGACCTTTAATCACCTTAATACACTAAGGGGGATGCGCACAGAGAAGAGCCGTGTGAAAAACTCAGCTGTAATGTATAGTTAATGAAATCTTGGCTGTGACTCAGTGCCAATGGCCAGGAAACTCAGAGCTGTGTGTTCTTGTGTCAGACTGTTGACTCCAAAGACCTCCGTATCCTCAGGCTACAGCGCCGATTTCTAACACCAGCACGGATGACCCTTTCTGGCTGACAGAGACACTGACAATCTGTATTGACAAGCCAGCCACACTGGCATAAAACCAGGATGAAACACTACGCGCTCGTTGCCTGCTGGCGCGGAGCTCGGGCAACAGCGGGTGCGAGGGGAAAGAGAAAAGAAAACATATACATATTCATTCATTTCTGAAGAACGCGCATAAAAGAAACACACGCACACAAACAAGCAAGCACGAAGCGTATTTGAGTACCTCAGAGGAACGGGTGGATGATTTCGGAACAGTGAGCAAACATAGCCAGAGGATTGCATTAAAATTTAAAGTTATTTTAATAAAATGTCCCCTCATGCGGTTGGAGGACGACACTTGGACCGGATCTCCGCTATGCGAGACCCCCTGTCCTCACCACCCACACTAAACATGTCCAGGAATGACTGATGGGAGTTATCTGTGTTGGGCAAGCATTTAAAATATGAATTTTTCACTAGCAGCCTTGGGAGAAGATGGGACGCACAGTGAGGGTATCATTAAAACGTATAAATAACGTCGCACGGAAGAAGACGAGCACCTTCGCTCAATCACGCTAACGGCATGGCGGTATCGCGGCTATCTTCAAGGCTCATTGCCCAGGGCGCACAGCGTGAGCCGATGAAGACTATAGCGAAGATTGAGAAGCGCACGGACAGCGTATGTCCTAAAGACACGATCCTTTTTCCTTATGTAACGCTCCCAGGAGCATAACTCATTTAAGGGTACAAGGCCTCAAACATTCATTTTGATCATTGTACGGTGATTTCGCTGGTAGCGAAAGGCATTTGGAATAAGAACAAGCAAGCAAACTTTTTTCAAAAATTTGAGGGCCAACGAAAGGTCCTTCAGAGCAGCACAGATTCAACAAGTTGTTTTTGTAAAGGTTCTCATCAAATTCATCTGAAAAATGTGGCCGCAGCTACACAAGGACATAGACAAATACTGCTCTTCAGATGCCGGAAGACTAAAATGAACTTTTTTCAACAATATATTTCAGTCTTAACCTTTAAAAAACACGCACACTAACTCATCCATACTCATTCAAACTCTCTTTGTAGAGGTTAAATGATAAGCCAATGGTGACATTTATTATCTTCACACAAATGGGTCTTTCTACAAAACAGGTGCCATTTGTAGCTCTCATATACATATTTGAGAAATGTACATTATTTTCTAAACACATAATAGTTAAATATTTAATCTTATAAAAATATATACTGTACATGTGTATACAACTGTATTATTTTTAAAATATTAATTCAATTTTAGTCTTATTTTTTGAATAATTTAATTTTTAAATTATTTAATTTTAGTAAAGGTTCAGCTTACATCTGATAAAATATATATATACATATAATATATATATATATATATATATATATATATATATATATATATATATACACACACACACACAAAATGTTTCTCCAAAATAAATATTATATATAATGTGTTTATCAATAAAACAAATAAATAAAAAAGTAATTTATTAACACCCAAACACTTTACTATAAAGTAATATTTATATCTTTACCCTACCTAAACCATATGTATTTATTTATAATAAAACAGAAAAAAAAAAAATATATATATATGTGTGTGTGTATAAAATAATTGTTCATTTAACTATTTAATTAAAAAAAAAAAAAAATATATATATATATATATATATATACACACACACACACACACACACACACACAAACATACATACACACCACCTTATCTATGACTATTTACAATATTGTGGTTTTAAATAAAACAAGTGAATAATATGATTAGAAATAAATATATAGTTAAATACATTTGTATATAAATATATATATATATATAAATGTGTGTTTGTGTGTGTGTGTGTGTAAAATATCAGTTAATAATGATTATTAATTTTACTTTTTTAATGGTTTAATTGCTTTTTAATAGTTAATATTTAATTTCTATCTATATCTATCTATACATGCAACTTATCTATAACTATTTCTACAACTATTTACAATATTGTGGTAATAAATAAAAGTCAATAATATAATTATAAATAAATATGCAATTAAATATTTAATATTTGTACATTATCTATCTATCTATCTTCAATCTTATCCATGTATTTACAATATTGTGGTAATGACTGAAACAAGTGAATAATTTGATTATAAATAAAAATGTACAAACACACACACACACATATTTATCTGATTCAATATTTAAAATATATATCAGATCTGACTGAATATTTAAATCATCGAAATACTTATTTTAAAAATCATTTTACAAAAAGAGTGACCCAACCGTGTTTGTGGCTGGAGGGGCCAATCGCGTTTGTCCAGTACTGCAGCCACTCCATCTGCTGCACCCATAATGCAATTCTCCTCTAATTTCCTAATGTTCCTCTAATGACCGCACCGGGTGCAGGAAGGCTAATAGAAGGGTCGTTTGTACTAGCCCATCCTGGCGACAGAGTTTAATAAGAACCAGAGAATGCAAACTCCATTATAAATTCACCAGACAAGAATATTCTATTACAAGAGGGAAGGCCATGAAATGCTCATTACGGAGGTAAATATGCCACGCAGGTTCATGCTTAGCCTTGAGCAGCATGAGGTCACGGTTAGCGCCGTGCAACCAAAGAGTCGCCATTATGACCAACAGAATAGGGAAGCTGCTTTGTGCAACCAAGGTGCTTTGGTATGTAAAAACGAGAACGTAAAGTTGTAAGCAAAAAATAACTTCATTTTTCATGCTGCATTGACTATTAATATTTATACTGTTTAGCATAAATAGCTCTTACCACTCACTTTTTTTTAAGCATATCAGCAGTACATTCATTAGCAAAAGAGCGAGTCATACTTTCTGAAGATGTTTTCACCCCTGAATCGCAGCTCTTTTCACTCGCTCTTCAAAAGAGGGGTTTCCTTTAGATATGCTTATGTATGCTGGATTTTAGATCATTGGCATAAAGCCCTGGCACACAGCAGAGAAAGACCCACTAGAATCTGTTCATTTTATACGTGTATAAACTCAGCAGACCAATACACTTCATAAACACTGGAAAAAATAGGCCTGGAAAAGCTGTGCACACCGTTTTACAGAAAAAAAGAAACCTAACAAAAAATTTAAAGGAGTAGTTTAACTAAAAATGAAAATGTACTCACTCTCAGGCCATCCAAGATGGAGATGAGTTTGTTTCTTTATTGAAACAGATTTAGAGAAATGTAGCATTCCCAGATCCTCTGCAGTGAATGGGTGCCGTCAGAATGAGAGTCCAAACAGCTGATAAAAACATCACAATAATCCACACAATTCCCTCAAAACAAAATATGTTCTGCATTACACAAAAAGAAAATTCAGGCCAATACTGAAAAGTTGATGTGTTTTAAAGGGATAGTTAACCCCAAAAATGAAAATTCGGTTATTAATTACTCACCCTCATGTCGTTCCAAATAGTAAGACGTACGTTTATTTTCAGAACACAAATGAAGATATTTTTGATAAAATCCAAGAGCTTTCTGACCCTGCATAGACAGCAACACAAATGAAATGTTCAAGGCCCAGAAAGGTAGTAAGGACATCATTAAAATAGCCCATGTGACATCAGTGGTTTAGCCGTAATGTTATGAAAATACAAGAATACTTTTTGTGTGCAAAGAAAACAAAAATAACAGCTTTATTTAACAATTTCTTCTCTTCCGTGTCAGTCTTCAAAGAGCGTTCAAAAACTAAATTAGAATTTTGTCATTTGAATGACATTTAAAAAGTTGTAAATGAACTGTAAGTGGTGTGTAGTCCTGTCATACTGAAGCTGTTATATTTCCTCCAGAATTATGAGAACAGTACCTGAACAAAAGAGCAGAAACATGAACTCTCCAGAGCAGCCGAAATCCTGCAGCGAGCCAAAACCAAACAGCAGGTGCCTTTTCAGGTTCCTTTTAGGTTTCATAATGCATTCTGCAATGATGGAGAAATAAACAATGCTTAAAATTCCATTTTTAGACACGGATATATACAGTATTGCTGTGGGTACCTATTATGCAAAATCCACTTTTAGAAGGTGTTTAGACAAATGTGTGTTGGAATTGTGTACACAACCATCTAAGAATACATCCAGTCTTTTTTTTAATCTTCATAAAATCAAACCAGGCTCAAAATACAAGCACTTTGGAGCCCGTCCATAAACGACGTCATATTTTGGTAGCCCCGCCCACCGCTATTGACTGACAGGCACGTATTACCATATCCACAACCATTTTGTCTGCATGCGATTGGCTGTGTGGAAAGAAGTGTCCTGTCAGAAACACCCTTGCTCT
This sequence comes from Labeo rohita, assembly GCF_022985175.1. Taxonomy (NCBI): domain Eukaryota; kingdom Metazoa; phylum Chordata; class Actinopteri; order Cypriniformes; family Cyprinidae; genus Labeo; species Labeo rohita. Next base: position 21,115,097 of record NC_066893.1, read on the forward strand.
GTTTCATGATCATAAAACATTTAAGGATGTTAGTGTTTCTGCTGTAAATGTCTATTGAGGCTTTTTAGGAGTTTTACAAAATTTTCTATAAGTCTATGCACAACTATGATTTGGTTTTACAAATGTTAAAAGTCCAATCCGAATGAAAATGCTCAATATAAACACCACAATTGGAATAAAAATGCTCAAACCGAATGAAATTGTAATCGGTTTGAGAGGGGTGGGATAAAAACCCTTTCTATAAACCAAACAAAATTAAAATTCTGCCATGTTAATGTGTTAAACAGATTACTTTGTGTCTACATCAAGCAGGACAGGTGTCACGCCAAAGTGGGGGGCATTCGTGGGCCGTGCCCCCCGTCCATCCTCTCCCCTCCTTGCTAAACATTATAGATTTCGAAAGCGAAAGTGAAACCGGTAAAACTGCGCGCGTAAGAAAGCGACCACACGCTTTCGCGATCGTCAGCAACTGCATGCGATCACTGATTGCACGTTTTGATTCATTATTCAGCAACTCTTAAGAAATAGTGTATTTGTTCCATTTAAGTACAGTAAAAATAGCGGTCTTCTCACGCTCACACAGCTCATTTTCATGTAAGGGAACAACCTAAACACCTAAAAATTTAGTCAGATTTTCCTGCTCTTTCATTTGCTTAAATTGTGTGTTTACATTCTGTCTCCGATATCGCAAAAGCCAAAACATACAGCAAAAACAGCTCCGTTCACGGCGTCCTCCATTCTTCGGTTGTTGACGTTTGTAAATGGCGCGTATGAAGACGTCGCTGTCAGCCGCTTCTACTCACACATACCGCCAGTGCGAATGCAACCAGGAAAACGGCCCGAGGGAGAAATAGGTTTTCTAGGAACCACCGTGCTGGCTAGTTCCTAGAACTACACGGTGCGAAAGAATACAGAGACATTATTGAGAACTATAATTCTCAATAATCCTGAATTATATACTGAATTATAAACACAACACTTTTGTTTTTGCCCCCAATTTTCATGGGCTGAACTCAGAGATCTAAGACTTCAATGTACACAAAAGGCCTATCTATCAAATATTATTCACAAATATGTCTAAATCTGTGTTAGTGAGCACTTCTCCTTTGCTGAGATAATCCATCCACCTCACAGGTGTGGCATATCAAGATGCTGATTAGACAGCATGATTATCGCACTGGTGTGCCTTAGCCTGGCCACAATAAAAGGCCACTCAGAAATGTGCAATTTTATCACACAGCACAATGCCACAGATGTCACAGGTTTTGAGGGAGCGTGCAATTGGCATGTTGACTGCAGGAATGTCCACCAGAGCTGTTGCCCATGAATTGAATGTACATTTCTCTACCATAAGCCATCTTCAAAGGCATTTCAGAGAATTTGGCAGTACATTAAACTGTCCTCAACCACGGACCACGCGTAACCACACCACCCAGGACCTTCACATCCAGCATCTTCACCTCCAAGATCGTCTGAGACCAGCTACCCGGACAGCTGCTCTGACAATCGGTTTGCATATCCAAAGAATTTCTGCACAAACTGTCAGGGAAGCTCATCTGCATGCTCGTCGTCTTCATCGGGGTCTCGACCTGACTGCAGTTCGTCGTTGTAACCAACTTGAGTGGGCAAATGCTCAAATTCGATGGCGTCTGGCACTTTTTAGAGGCATTCTCTTCATGGATGAATCCTGCTTTTCACTGTACAGGGCGCGTATGGCGTCGTGTGGGTGAGCGGTTTGCTGATGTCAATGTTGTGGATCGAGTGGCCCATGGTGGCGGTGGGGTTATGGTATGGGCAGGCGTATGTTATGGACAATGAACACAGGTGCATTTTATTGATGGCATTTTGAATGCACAGAGATACCGTGACGAGATCCTGAGGCCCATTGTTGTGCCATTCATCCACGACCTTCACCTCATGTTGCAGCATGATAATGCACGACCCCATGTTGCAAGGATCTGTATAGAATTCCTGAAAGCTGAAAACATCCCAGTTCTTGCATGGCCAGCATACTCACCGACAACATTCCACAGGCCACAATCAACAACCTGATCAACTCTATGCGAAGGAGATGTGTTGAGGCAAATGGTGGACACACCAGATACTGACTGGTCTCATGAAAAATGGGGGCAAAAACAAAAGTGTTGTGTTTATAATTTTGGTCAGTGTATATTCAAAATATCAGCAGGCGTTCTCAATGAATACACTATTTTATCATTCATAAGGCCCTCATGTGTAAAAGGAAGTGATGCGTCTTGACTTAATTTCATTTAAAGATGTCTGTAGGACATTGCTGGAAATCTCTTTGAATGCGGAAGACTATCTTCCTACATTCGATTAAAATTTTGCTCAGCAAACACTCATTAATATAGTGGTACATGCTTGAGAAAGGCAAATTAAATTTCTGAGATTATTGAGGGCAGGCAGTCTAGCAGACATCCTTGGCATTTTTTTATTTAACCTTAATTAAAAGGAAAGAAACGAGGCAACAATACCTCAGATTCTTAAAGAGGTCTCCACCGTTTTCTAGTCCCAAGAGATGGAGAAGAAAAAAAAGCAAAGAAAGTTTTTTTCTGATATAGACAATATTTTGCTGCTGGCAGCTGAATGAACTGTTCACCCCTCTACCAAATCCTGAAATATTAACTTCTGAAGAAGTTCAGTTTGCGTTTATTATAGATAGGTTATATAAGTGTTTAACAGCAACTTTATATCATATGCCAAGGGTTGTCAAACTGTTTCACACCAAAGAGGGTCCACCCAAGGGGCCAGCTTCCTAAACTCAACCCGATCTTGTGAGAAAACTCAAATTACTTACAGTGTTACAGGGTATGGTTCTCGCTCTCTGGATCAAATCCCGGACGAGTCCCCAAGACCAATGCCATTTTTGTTGGAATCTTTACTGACTGTTTTTTGATACGGAGGTAGGGAAATATATTATCTTCTTCTTATTATCTTCTCTTTTGTGAACTAGGGAATTTAGGGTGATAATAATTAGTAAAAAAAGGGATAATAATTGTTTTCTGTTTATTGTTTTAGCCTTGTTGGCTCCTTAAGCTAAAAATCCGCCACTTGCATTGTCAAACTTTTATTCTCATTAAAATACTGTTCAGTCATTTTTCAAAACTCTTCCATGTCATTGTACTCTTTCATGTTGCATCTTTAACTTAGATGGGGCGTAACAATGAGGTTGCAACTATGTAGGAATTTGTGCGATTTGTATTAAAACATGACTTTTTTTTGTTATCTAAAATATGAAAGCAGCTATATCTGTGTTTAAAAAAAAAATGACTAAAGAACTGTCAGATGTATAAACCCAAAGAAGAAGAAGATGAAGAAGAAGAAAATGAAAATGAAAACAATTATGGCTGTCACTGGACAAAATAATTTAACAGAATAAAATAAAGATACTAGTCTTTAGAAAGCAAAATTAAGAAATTATATATATATGTTTATTTATTTTTTATTACAACATTTTCACTGAATTTTTTAGTTGACCCTCTAGGACCAACCCACATAAATTCCAACCTTCCAAAAAATATTAGAAATAAAATAAAATAAAATAAAAATTGAAAATTTAACCACATATCAACGCCCTAGAATCCTCTCTCAGCACACCCTAGCATCGTGCTGGCAAGTGTTGTATAAGAACCACTCGTATTTTCTCTGAACATGCAAAAATCCAGCATATTCTGACATCAAAGTGATAAAAAGACATTTAGTAATTGGCAGAGGGACAGAAGATAAGGAAACGGGCAAAGCCTCACGTCTCATACCGAGTTCCCGTCTCAGGGCACTGCATGACATTAGCCAAGAACAAAACAGTTCAACTGGCAGCAGACCAGCAGTTGAACATAATTTGCTTTTACTCAGGCTGCAGAGGGAAATCTTTGATTGAAACAATGAAATCTCAGTGACTGGCGCAGAGAGACACGGAATGCTTTCCTCTGGGGCTTGTTTGGACACGTTCGGTGAACTCGAGACGCTTCTGATCTCGGTTCAAATTCCGGGAACTGAAGTTCTCTTTAGCGTAGCATTTAAATGACAAAGTGGCCCATTTGACACAACGCCACACAGTCCGTCTTCTCTCATCAACATGTTTCTTGAATTTTCTTTGATCTCCTCAAGCTTGTAATCACATTAGAATGCGTTTAAAACCTCATCGGCTATTTACATATTATCACATTATAGTGATACAAAACATCTACTTTAAGCCGAAATTCACTGGACCTTATTTTCATTCCCCCATGGAATGAAAATATACTCTCCTTCAGGTCATCCAACATGTAGATGACTTGTTTCTTCATCAGAACAGATTTTTAGCAGAAATTTAGCATTATCGTCTGCAGTGAATGGTTGCCGTCAGAATGAGAGTCCACGTATTTGTTTCTTACAAACACACACATCTACACTTCACAAGATGTTACCTGATGGGCTGGAGTGGATTATTGTGATGTTTTTATCAGCTGTTTGGATTCTAACGGCACCCATTCACTGCATAGAATCCACTGGTGAGCAAATCTGTTCAGATGAAGAAACAAACACCTCTACACCATGGATGACCTGAAAGTGAGTACATTTTCGGCTAATTTTCATTATTGGGTGAACTATTCCTTTAATATGAACTCATCGACATCCATTTTCATACATTAATATTTATTAACAGAGAGAAAAAGCTTAAATATTCTACATCGTTAGATAACCAACGGATCCTCTGCAGTGAATGGGTGCCGTCAGAATGAGAGTCCAAGTATTTGTTTCTTACAAACACACACATCTTTACTTCACAAGATGTTACCTGATGGACTGGAGTGGTTTATTGTGATGTTTTCATCAGCTGTTTGGATTCTGACGGCACCCATTCACTGCAGAGGATCCACTGGTGAGCAAATCTGTTCAGATGAAAAAACAAACACATCTGCACCATGGATGACTTGAAAGTGAATACATTTTCAGTTAATTTTCATTATTGGGTGAATTATTCCTTTAATATAAATTCAAACATTATTAATCGACATCCATTTTCGTACATTAATATTTATTAACAGAGAGAAAAAGCTTAAATATTCTGCTTTTTAAAAATCTGAATTCTCCCCTGTTCAAATGACAGCATCAACATGTTGATTTTTCTTTCTTATCTTTCTTTTTAACTCCAATTCTTTTCTTCCTGAATCATTTAGCTCTTTTTATTGAATCTGAGGGTCGTGGATCACTGTGACCCAAGCAAAGGCACAAAGAAATCAGCTAAAAATAAAACACTTGATACGATTTATGGCTTTGATTGATTTGGGGCTCAGATGTGACATTTTCCTTTTATTTATTGTTTCCTGTGCCCTTGGAGCTCAAGGTCTTTCTACCCTCAAATGAGATCTTTTTTTACCGTTTCTCTTAAATTGAGTAAGGCTGGGATTTGGATTGCAAAATGTGGTCCCACATCAGCACAAAGCAGCTTTTTAAGCTGAGGCAGCACCGATTTGGCTTTCTTCACATTCAGTAAATCTTCAACTCTTCTTTTATATGAGTTGAATAAGTTACATTCAAACTGAAGAGCTGAACCTACTGCTGTGATTTTGAAAGAATAATCAGGATAACAAAAAAAACAGCTGAAGAATGAATGTTTTTTTTTCTTTTCTTACTTTATTGTATTTAATATATAAAGTATGTATGCTATACCATTCAAAACTTTGTGATAGGCGAGTTTCTATTCTTTAAATTGTAATATTATTACAATTTAACATAGCTGTTTTCTATTTTAACGTAGTCTAAGATGTAATTTATTCATGTGATGAAAAAGCTAAATTTTTAGCATCATTATCCAGTCTTCAGTGTCACATGGTCCTTCAGAAATCATCAAAAAATTAATCAAAAATATCTTAATTTCAGTTCCGAAGATGAACGAAGGTCATATGGGTTTGGAACGGCATGAAGGTAATTGTGTCATTTCAGGAATGGCTGATATGAATTTATCCAATCAAAAAGTTAACAAAAAGCAAATCAGGAAAAAAAAAATACGTTGGTAAATCAAGGCAGTATCTTTGAAAAACTCCAAAAACAAGATTTGGCAAGTCAAGCCACAGTCTCTCAGCCTTCAGCATGATGAAGCGGTTCAAAGCTGCCTGATAGGTCAGACGACTCGCCATCTTCATCAGCGACAGCTCAGGAATTGAACAATCTCTGAGGAAGGAAACACTGGTCAGCATGACATGTTCAAATGTGGAAGTCATTTCCGCTTTTCAGTCGCAGAGGCCTGGAGTTTGACGTTCGCCCACAAATCCTGTCGTTGCTAACAGATGAGCAGTCACAAGCCACAAGCCAGTCGCTCGAAGCAAAGAGAAGACTGTATAGGAAAATAGGCGGTGGAATACTTAGCTACATGGCTGATATGGATTTTATAACTTCACACACATTTTTCTTTTATGGGTATAAATAAACCCTTCATAAAACTGAATGAAAACACAGCGGCAGCGTTTCATTCCCAGAATCATAACAGCCAGTCCAGAGTCATAACTAAAGTCCAGAGACTTTAAAAACTCGTAAATTTTTGTATCTGTCTTTAATTTTTCCCATTTAGTGCTCAAGTGGTTCTCAGATACATTACAACCCTGCCTGACTGTCTTCAGCTGAGAAACATGATGAACTTTTTATTAACTACTACAGTTACTAACCTAACTGCATCTTTTATTAGCATGACAGAAGATTAGCTGTTTCCAAAACGGCTTTTCCAGTAGCAAGTTATTTTTTTCAAATGGGTGGCAGTATAATGTTACAAAATGTTGTAGTTTTTGTCACTAAACTAACACTTTTTTTAAAACTATTGCACAAAATAATAATACATTTAAAAATATATATATATTAAAGTAAAAAACTTTTTTTTTTTTATTAAATTGACTTAACAGCAAATCCGTTTTATCAAATTCAAATTAATCTTTTTCATTTTTTTCTCTTTCTTTTTTTTTTTTTTTTGACCAATTAATCACACCACTGCACATAAAAGGAACAATTAGAATAAACAGAAGGGACTAAAATGCTAAGCGTTTTTGGTTTAGCACAGTATTAAAGACAATTTATGAGAATAACTGCATATTTTTACTCCAAACTTACATTATAGCATTGATCGAGTGATTGAAATGACTTTCTTCTATGAACTGATTCTTATTTTGTAGTATTCTATACAGTGATAAATGTCGATTAGCATTGCAATATAAACATACATTATCCATATGAAAATAGCTGAGATGGGTAGGAATACAGATATATGGAAGCCTGTTTCTGCCATTGAATAAAAAAGTTTAATATCTCGCAATTCTGACGTTTTTTTTTTTTTTTTTCAGATTTCTGAGATAAAAACTCATAATTTTGAGAAATTAAGTCAGAATTGCATTTTATAAATTTGCAATTGTGAATTATAAAGTCAGACATAAACTCGCAGTTCTGACATTTTTTCTCTGTATTGCGAGTTTACATCTTGCAATTGTGACTTTTTCACAAAATTACGAATTTGTATTTCGCAATTCTGACTTTAGAACTGAGATATATAAACTAGCAATTCTGAAAACGTAAGTCTTTTCCCCCCCTCAAAATTGGACTTTATAACTTGCAATTGCAAGTTTATATAAACTCAGAATTACGAGAAAAAAGGTAAAATAGCGAGATACAAACTCGCAATTGTGAGAAAAAAAAGTCAGAATTGCCAGATATAAACTCGAAATTGCGAGGAAAAAAGTCTGAATTACTAGACATAAACTCACATTTGCGAGATAAAGTCAATTGCAAAATATAAACTCGCATTAGTGAGAAAAAAGTCAGAATTGTGAGATACAAACAGGCATTTGCGAGAAAGTCAGAATTGTGACATACAAACTTGCATTTGCGAGAAAAAAAGTCAATTGCAAGATACAAACTCACATTTACGAGAAAGAATTGAGATACAAACTCACATTTGCAAAAAAAAAAAAAGTCTGAATAACGAGATATAAACTTACATTTACGAGAAAGTCAGAACTGTGAGATACAAACTCGCAGTTGCGAGAAAAAAGTCAGAATTGTGAGATATAAACTTGCAGTTGCGAGAAAAATGTCAAAATTGTGATATGAATTCGCAATTGTGAGAAAGTCAGAATTGCAAAAATATAAATTTGCAATTGCGAGAAAAAAAAGGTCAGAATTGCGAGATACAAACTCGCATTTGTGAGAAAAAAAATCTGAATTACCAGATATAAACTCAAAAAAGTCAGAATTGCATGTTATAAACGTGCAATTGCGAGTTATAAAGTCAGACATAAACTCGCAGTTCTGACATTTTTTCTGCGTATTGCGAGTTTACATCTTGCAGTTGTGACTTTTTCACAAAATTACGATTTTGTATTTCACAATTCTGACTTTAGAACTGAAATATATAAACTCGCAATTCTGAGAACACTAGTCTTTTTCCCCCCTCAAAATTGGACTTTATAACTTGCAATTACAAGTTTATATAAACTCAGAATTATGAGAAAAAAGCTAGAATAGTGAGATACAAACTCGCAATTGTGAGAAAAAAAGTCAGAATTGCCAGATATAAACTCGAAATTGCGAGAAAAAGTAAACTGCGAAACATAAACTTGCATTAGTGAGAAAAAAGTCAGAATTGTGAGATACAGACTCACATTTGCAAGAAAGTCCAAATTGTGACATGCAAACTTGCATTTACGAAAAAGTCCAAATTGCGAGATACAAACTCACATTTATGAGAAAGTCAGAACTGTGAGATACAAACTTGCAGTTGCGAGAAAAAAGACACAATTACAAGGTACAAACTCACATTTACGCAAAAGTCAGAATTGTGAGATACAAACTTGCAGTTGCGATAAAAAAGTCAGAATTGTGAGATACAAACTCGCAGTTGCAAGAAAAAGTTCAAAATTGTGAGATGAATTCGCAATTGTGAGAAAGTCAGAATTGCAAAAATATAAATTATAAATATAAATTTTGTGAGAAAAAAAAAGGTCAGAATTACGAGATACAAACTTGCATTTGTGAGAAAAAAAATCGGAATTGCCAGATATAAACTTAAAATCGGGAGAAAAAAGTCAGAATTACAAGATATAAACTCACATTTACGATAAAGTCAGAACTGTGAGATACAAAATCGCAGTTGCGATAAAAAAGACGGAATTACAAGGTACAAACTCGCATTTACGCAAAAGTCAGAATTGTGAGATACAAACCCACATTTACGACAAAGTCAGAACTGTGAGATACAAACTCGCAGTTGTGAGAAAAAATTCAAAATTGTGAGATGAATTCGCAATTGTGAGAAAGTCAAAATTGCAAAAATATAAATTTGCAATTGTGAGAAAAAAGGTCAGAATTGCGAGATACAAACTTGCGTTTCTGAGAAAAAAAATCTGAATTGCCAGATATAAACTCAAAATTGCGAGAAAAATGTCAGAATTACAAGATATAAACCCACATTTTCAAGAAAGTCAGAACTGCGAGATACAAACTTGCATTTGCAAGACAAAAAAAAGTCTGAAATGCGAGATATAAACTCGCATTTGCGAGGAAAATGTCAAAATTGTGAGATATGAATTCGCAATTGTAACAAAAAGTCAGAATTGCAAAAATATAAATTTGCAATTGCGAGAAGAAGGTCAGAATTGCGAGATACAAACTCGCATTTGCAAGAAAGTCAGAGTTGCGAGATACAAACTCGCATTTGCAAGAAATAATAAATAATAAATAAATAATAAAATGACCGTCCACACAGATAAACCATATACTGTTAGAATCATGTGCTGATTCTCATCATGTTTCATCACACAAAACATTTCTGAGTCCAGGATATCCAGGAAAGTCATTTGTTTTATTACTTGTAAGAGTTTTGCTGTTGGACTGAGGGCGCCCTCTGGTGTCGAGTATGAATGAAACAAATCACACGTTAAAGTTTAACGCGCCATAATGGCACTGGAGCTGGATTATTATGTGTAATGTTATCATATGCGACACCCTTTAACACAATGCTATTTCATTAATTAAATATCACGATTATCGTCAATACCAGTATATATCGACACCCCTTATTATGATTAATGTGTAGCTTAGTGAGCTGAAGTGGCTTCACTAACACTCTTCCATGCTCTTAGCCTGTAGTCCTTGAGAAAGGGGAACAGGGAAGCCTTCAACACTAAATTGAGGTTAGCACGGTTATAGACTTATTAACTGAACTCAACTTCTGCCAAGATAGCAGGATTTTCCCAGATTTTCCTCTCACTCTCTTTTTTTATCAGTACAGGAAGTGGTCCTATTTTTATTTCTGCCCAGGTTAATACCTCAGGTCATCCGCTTCTCAAAAGAAGGTAGTGAACAGCGAAGGGTAAGCCTTGAAATATCAGAGCGTGTGGCTCCATTACTTAGCTCAGATAATACATCTTTGTATTTCACAAATCCAGAGCTCACTTTCCACCTAGTATGCAGTCCAAGTCATACACAAAGATAACAGGCACAAAGTAAATGGGTCCCCGTGCTGTGGATTTTGAATTCGCCCTCTTTTTCCCAGAGCCCGTCGTATCTTTCTCAACTCATCCAGGCAGTACGCCGTATGCAAGTGCTACCCTCCTCAATAGGGATAAAAGTCACCTTCTCCAAATCTCATTGAAGGAAAAGTCACGCTGGAAATAAAAGCTACAATCTATTCTGCCGGCACACTGGGTTCAAGCTCAGATACGAGTGGGACCCTCTGCTTTTCAGTTCCCTGCAGTCAGCAGGATAGGGGGATGAGAAAGATGAGGGCGAAAAAAAGGATGAAAGAGCTGAAGCAGTCAGGGAATTATAAATAAAATTAGAGACTTCTCTTTCCTGGTTTACAAGAGAGGGTTGTATTCTGGCTACTGCATCTCTTTCTTTCAAACTTTGTGTGATTTTTTTTTTAATTAAAAGCATTTCTTTTAAATCATAATTTGAAAGAACATCACTTGTGGACTGTGGAACAAGCTTTCAGAAGATGGATGTGTTTCTCTAAGGGCCTGCAAAAAGACTTTGTCCTTTAAGTAAAAAGCACCCCATAATTGTATGAGGCTCAGTGTTCACAGTAAAACCCCCAAAAGTGGAGTCTGGCTCTGATCTGTACATCCAGTCCTGCGAGATTGAGAATTGTGGGTAATTTGTGCTGATCTGCTGAACCCAAGTTAAAGGGATAGTTCACCCAAAAATGAAAATTACTTACTCGCAAGCCATCCTAGGTGTATATGACTTTCTTCTTTTAATATGAATACAATCGCAGTTATATTTAAAAATGTCCTGGCATTTCCAAGCTTTATAATGGCAGTGAATGGCTGTTGAGATTTTGAAACAAAATGAAGTGCATAAATCCATCATAAAAAGTATTCCACATGGCTCCGGGAGGTTAATAGAGTTCTTCTAAAGTGAATCAATGTGTTTGTGTAAGAAAAATATTCGGTTTATAAAACTTTATAAACCATAATCTCTACTTTTCACTAAATGTTGTACGTGCATTCACGAGAGAGTGGCGTTAAAGTGGATGACATAGACGTAGCGTAAGCTCCGGTGAGAATATGCCACATGCTAGTCTAGCGAGTTTTGTTTACAGCAAAGGAAAACCAGTCTCCTCTTCACTGTAAAAAACAATTTGTTGAGACAACTTAAAATAATTAGTAACCTGGCTGCCTTAAAATTTTAAGTTCAGTCAACTCAAAAAAGTTTATTCAACTTTGAATGTTAAATTATACTAAGTGACAACTTAGATATTTGAGTTGAATCAACTTAAAATTTTAAGGCAGCTGGGTTATTTACCCATCTGTTAAGTTTAGCAAACACAAATATCTAAGTTTAGTAAACTTATTTTAGTTGACTGAACTTAAAATTTTAAGGCAGCAGGGTAACAAATTATTTTAAGCTGACTCAACAAATTGTGTTTTTTTTTTTTTTTTACAGTGTTGGCTTATATCGAAATCCTCTGAAATATTTCTTTACAAATCCTCATTTTGTACTTCTAATTTGTGAATGTGCATATGACAGTTAACGGAAGCTAGAGATTACAGTTTATAAAGTTTTAAATATGGATATTTTTTTTACACAAAAGTGTTGATTTGCTTCAGAAGGCCTTTATTAACCCACTGGAGCTGTGTGGAGTACTTTTTATGATGGATGGATGCACTTTATTTTGTTTCAAAAAAATCTCAATATAACTCCGCATTTGCATTTGTCTGAAAGAAAAAAGTCTTATACACCTAGGATGGCTTGAGAATGTTAAAACGATTTAATTTGATGTAATATTAATTTATACGTCATCAGATTCAGTGGCCCCCATATTTTTAATAGTTTCTACCAAGCTGATACAGGTTATGATCCATCCCTGTATAGGACGGAATCATCAACTATTGTCCTACTCAGTATTTTCTTTTTTTTTTTTTTTTTTTTTTTTTTTTTTTACTTGTTTTCCAGTACAAACATCTAAACATTTTAAAATCAAGACACATTTACTTCAGAGGTGTCAATACTTAATGTATTAAGCCTTGTTTTCTGAAATAGCAAAATTACGCTATCAGTGCACTGAATAAAAACAGCTATAAATAATATAGTTGTAAAGAAAACAAAGATTATTGGAGTACTTGCCTTTTCTAAATTTATGAGGGAAAAGTTTTCTACATTTTTTTTTTTTTTTTTAAGTTTAAATCAAGTTTAAACTTTAAATATTTTACTGAGAAATAAGACAAATAGTACTAAATAATAAATTATTTTATAAATATAAACATAAAAACTTACCAAAAAATTTACTATTTTATAAAATATATATTTTATTAAATATTTATGTATGTTTTAATAAATAAAAATTGTCAAAACTTTACTAAAAACCTGCTGTACACAATCTAATACACACCTTCTGTCATCTGTCTAATAGTTTATACTTTTTAGCAGGTAAAAGATTTTTTTTTAATAATATAATTATATTTTTTTAAATTAAACTGTCCATCGTCAGTTCATGGTGAAATCTTTATTTTTTAAATCAAACATAAGAATAACTTTTATATTATTAGTACATTTTCAAGATGGACTGAAGCTACTTAGGTTTACTTAGATCATACATCATTTAGAAAAATCATGTTGAAAATATATAAAACTTGGTCCTTTAGGCTTTTGAGGAAAGTTTATTTGTCAATATCTCAATCATTATTGTATTGCAGAATAACTGATATTTATAGTATATCCATTTTATGTAAGTATGAAGGATTCACTCACTACAAGCCATCAGAATTTCATCTTACTTTTAGTCCATATTAGCAACTGCACCAAATTGCATATTTTTGCTCATTTTGGGCCTCTGAATAAAACTGGGCTATTTTTCTTCCTCAAGTATGGGCTCTATATTCTCTTATATCATACTGTATGAGCCATAAAGGCCTGAGGTATGAAATACTCAACAAAAAAAGCACTTATGCAAACTTTTGTAATATATATTTCATCTAAAGTTTCAATGTTCCATTTCAAATAATTAGATTTTTCTGATTATTATTTTATATTCCAGGTTTTACAGGGTTAACATTCCCCAGTGCTGAAAAACTGCACAGGAATCAGTGATACAGGGAATCTTCAACCGCATTATATAACTTTAAAAAGAAATTGATTAATCAAAAAAATCCCCCAACTCTAGCGAACTCTAATGAAATCTTAGTATCACTTATTGTAATATCACTTATATAATCAAGTTCAAGCTCAAATACATGATGTCCAGTCTGTATCTGACAGGCTACATGAGTTTCAATTATACATTCCAGTCATGCGCTGATTTAAACAGCAAGAATAGTGCTCCGCTTGACCATTGTTTCCATGGGAACAGTTGTCCGTGTGATGGCTGATCGATGGGCGTAGTTATTTGAGGCCTGATTCACCTCATAACATCAGCTTAACTCTCTTTTATGTCACTTTCGATTGGCAGACAATGGCATTACAGTGGAGATGGCAGAGATAAGCTCATTATGAGGTGAACGCTGCCGACCCCAAGCGCCAACTCATAAGGATTTGGATCGAGGACTTCTAGTCCTGTTGATCTGAGGTGTCGGACAACGGCGGTGCAGAGAACCGAACAGAGATGGACTAAAACGAAAAGTGCAAAACGAGGGATGAGGCAACAGATGATAACGTTGATGCAACCCAGATCAAACATTCATCTGAAGGTTTTAGTGTTTTTTGAGCAATTTGGTTGCGGGCCGAGAACTGAAAGATGGAGAACACTGGGAAAAAAAATATTAATCAATACTTTTTGTCTGGCCGTCTGGCACCGGGAAAAGAACTAGTCAGTGCAAATGACCTTCCTTGACTTCGAGAAGACATTCAATCACATGCCCCAGAACCTCATCCTGAAGAAGACTTTTTGTCAGTTTTTTCCGTAAGCATCTAAACAGTCTTAAAGGGACAGTTCACACAAAAAAGTAAATTCTGTCACTAATTACTCACCCTCATGTCGTTCCAAACCCGTAAGACCTTTGTTCATCTTCGGAACACAAATTAAGATATTTTTGATGAAATCCGAGAGCTTTCTGACCCTGCATAGACAGCAACACGACCGACAAGTTGAAGGCCTAGAAAAGTACACTGTAAAAAATAACACAAACACAATTTGTTGAGTCAGCTTAAAATAATTAGTTAACTTGAAATGTTAAGTTGTACTAAGTAACAACTTAGATATTTGTGTTTGCTAAACTTAACAGATGGGTAAGTAACCCAGCTGCCTTAAAATTTTAAGTTCATTCAACTCAAATATCTAAGCTGTCATGTAATATAATTTAACATTTCAAGTTGAATAAACTTTTTTGAGTTGACTGAACTTAAAATTTTAAGGCAGCCTGGTTACAAATTATTTTAAGTTGACTCAACAAATTGTTTTTTACAGTGTAGTAAGAACATAATTAAATAGTCCATGTGACATCAATGGTTCAACCTTAATTTTATGAAGCTACGAGAATATGTTTTGTCCACAAAGAAAACAAAAATAACAACTTTATTCAACAATTTGTTCTCTTTCATGTCAAGGCAAGGCATATTAGAATGATTTCTGAAGGATCCTGTCACTCTGAAGACTGGATTAATGATGCTGAAATTTCAGGAATAAATTACATTTTAAAATATATTCAAACTGACCAATTTGGAGTACACACGCATTGTGGTGGCAGAAAAACACTGGAAACAAGTGGAGGGAAACAGGTAAAATCCATGGAATGAGAGGGAAAAAAGTATCGTTTTATCTTTGGATGTAAGAATTGGAATGCAAATCATTTTTATAGAATACTGTCGTCAGAGATGACATTTGAGGCTAATTGCAGACGTTTAATTGGACAGACTAATGGATGAAACCTGCTATGATTACTCTACTTTTAAAGCATACATTTGATTTAAACAATAGGTCTAAATAATATTCACATACTATATGCAGTTCATAGGGAACATATATTAGCCCTACAGCATGAAATACTAATTAAACCTATAACATTTTACATTTACCTATTTTATCTCACAATTCTTACTTTTTTCTCACAAATGCAAGTTTATCTCGTATTTCAGACTTGTGAGTTCGTCAATTCTGAGGGGGGAAAAACAGAAGTGTGGGATATAAACTTATGATTCAGAGTTGAGGGACAAAAGAGAAAGATGAATTGATGTTTTTAATCAGAATTGTGAGATATAATCTCGGACTTGTGAGAATAAAGTCAGAATTTTGAAATACAAACTCAAATTTACATTTTTTAATTCTTTTATTTCATGGATTCCACAGACTGCTACTTAAAAATTTGTTATTTTCTACCATTTAAGCTCTGCCCACAAAAGAACATCATCACTGTTTGCAAACACCAAAATTGGTTTATATAGAGGGTTTGCACTCACATCATGATTTGGTGAGTTACCTGGGATGCACAGCCATTATGCTAATTTATGCTGTCTAAACCACGGAAAAAACACGGAAGTATTAATTAAAGGAACACACCATTTTTTTATTTTTTTTTTTTGAAGATAGGCTCATTTTCCAACTCTCCTAGAGTTAAACAGTTGAGTTTTACCGTTTTCCATTCAGCCGATCGCCGGGTCTGGCGGTAGCACTTTTAGCATAGCTTAGCATAGATCATTGAATCGGATTAGACTGTTAGCATCTCGCTCAAAAATGACCAAAGAGCTTCAATATTTTTCATATTTAAAACTTGACTCTTCTGTAGTTACATTGTGTACTAAGAAAGACGGAAAATGAAAAGTTGCAATTTTCTAGGCCGATATGGCTTGGAACTATACTCTCATTCCGGCGTAATAATTAAGGAACTTTGTTGCCGTACCATGGGTGCAGCAAGCGCAATGATATTTCGTAGCGCCTGAAAATAGGCTAACTTCCATCAACATAACCAACGTGACCACCTGCTTGCAGAGGGGGACTATTTTCGTAATATCTCATTATTATCGTAATAGCTACGTAGTATCATTACGCCTGCTGCACCCTACAGAAGAGTCAAGTTTTAAATAGGAAAAATCTCGAAACTCTTTGGTCATTTTGAGCGAGATGCTAACGGTCTAATCGGATTCAATAATCTATGCTAAGCTATGCTAAAAGTGCTACCGCCAGACCCGGAGATCGGCTGAATGGATTCGAAAACGGCAAAACTTAACTGTTTAACTCTAGGGGAGTTGGAAAATGAGTCTATTTTCAAAAATAGTGGCATGTTCCTTTAAGATATTAGCCTAATATTTCACCTGCCTGACCAGAAATGTTAAGAACAAATACGAAAGTTGTCAAGATTCTTGCCCTGGAAATCCTGGTTCAGTCTGGCCAACCATAAATGACACAGTTTTTTTTTTTTTTTTTTTGCACACTTCTCCTTGATTTGTTATAACTTTTGGCAGTCTATAGTACTCCAAATATTCTTCCCAGTCCGCCCGATTAGTACCAACCAAAACATGACAAAAATGGGTCATTTTCAGCAGCAATATTTAGCAAAATATGCGAGTTTTATTCGGTTAAGTAGCATTGTTTACATTAAGTGCCGCCAATATGTCCGATTTCACAATATTAGCATTTTTACTGTATTTCTCTTTAAATAAATGCAGACTTCATGAGCATATGACTATTTAATTATTCCGAACTATTAACCGGTATATACAGACGAAAATAATGGTTAAGAAGAGAATTTTTTGGCAGGGAGGTAGAGAATGTTAGTTTTTCCGTTCATTAAACTAGCTCCCGCTCGTCTCCCAGCGATGCGCAGCTGCCAGTCAGTCATTATTAGGGTAAATGTAACCATGGCAATAATTCTGGGACACAGGAGTGATCTCCGACCCTCATAGTTTCGCTTCTTCCTCACCGCTCCACTCTCATGGCAAAACGCTCGGCGTGCCCGTCCTTCTGCTGCTGCCGACGCCGCCGGATTGTTTTTTCGCTGACCGCATTTCCTGCCTTGCTCATTTATCCAGAAAATGTGGCTGATTGTCTCACTCTCCCCACTGACACTGATTACATGCACAAACAATGTGTTTACCGAATTCTCCCCGTAACGAGGCGCAGCTAAGTACAATATTGTCGGTCTAATGAGCTCGTAAACGCAATATGCTGGCATTCTGTGACAATCAGCAGGCTGGCCTGTAATTGATGAATAGACCTGTAATTTTACAACGAGGCGGGAAGAACTTTCAGATGAGTACAAAGGAGGAAATTAACCAATGGAGATTGCTCAGACGCGCAAACGTTCAACCAAAAGCCTGAATATATGAAATAAACGCCTCTGTATTTGGACTACGCCATTAATTGTGCTGGATTGTGGTGATTTGGTGTGAGAGGGGTAATTAGACAACGCACCGCTAATGACAGTGGGAGGTGTAGAGCCGAGCCGCGCTGATCAAAACAAGTCAATGCCTAATATAAACAAGTTAAAGGAATAGTTCACCCGAAATGAAAGCGAGCTGAAAATGTGCTCACCCTCAGGCCATCTGAGACATAGATGAGTTTGGTTCATTATTAAAACAGATATGGAGAAATGTTGTGTGGATCCTCTGCAGTGACTGGGTGCCATCAGAATGAGAGTCCAAACAGCTGATAAAAACAATTTAATATTGCTTTCTTTAGTGAAAAAGTCATCTCATCTGAATCAGGAGAGAAATACGCACAGATCAAACACAATTTGCTAGCAAAAACATTCTAAACAAATATGTAAGCAGACTTTGATTTTCGAGGACAACAGAGGATGAACTCTTTATTAATTACTGATTCATATTTTGTTGATTATTGTGATTTTTTTTTTTTTTTTTTCAATGACAGCACTCATTGACTTGACTGCAGAGGATCCATTGGTGAGCAAGTGATGGAATGCTAGATTTCTCCAAATGCAACATTAGATCACATGCTCACCAATGGATCCTCTGCAGTGAATGGGTGCCGTCAGAATGAGAGTCCAAACAGCTACACTGTAAATTCTAATTAGTAAACCTTACTTAAAAAAAGCATGCAAACCGATTGCCTTGAAAAAACCAAGTAAAGTGAAATAAGAACAGTATTTTGTACTTACAAAGGTACTTACAAAGGTACTTTATTTAGTGTTGTAAACTTACACGCAAGTTCTGGTAACTCAGAATCACTTAGTTGTATTTACTTGAACAGAAATCTAATTTACTTGCTAAAACCATGCAAACCGATTGCCTTAAATAAATGGCTCTGGTGCTAGAGTAATGCTTACTTGGTTTATTTAAAGCTATCGGTTTGCATGGTTTTAGCAATAAATTAGATTTCTGTTCAAGTAAATGCAACTAAGCACTTAAATTACTAACTATTAATTTAAGTAGTAATAGTAACTAGTAATTTAACTAGTCTAGTAACTTAAGTGCTTCAAAAATCCATTACAAATTAATGAAAACAATGTTCCATTCATATGACACATAAATTTAAGGCAGTGACAATTCAAAGTTAAAGGTAATGTATTACACAAACCAACAACAATCTGATACAAACCAACAACAATCTGATTTAGGGTATGCTTAGTGTAAGAAGTGGAGGTAGCAGTAGGAGGATGAGTTTAAGTATGGCACTGGGTAGGCTGCACACGTTGCCAATGGTTTATATAATTAAAGTTCAAAAAGTCACTTTAGTTTCAGGGTTTTGTTTTGTCCCAAGTAAAGCACCACACTTTGAATGAATCTCCAAGTGTTTTTCATGGTATTAGGTCAATCCAAATGTAGCAGTAATCCAAATGTACCAAATGACATTCCAGAAGCAAACAGTTGATGTAGATTCTACAGACTGTTCTTTGCAGTGTACCCTGAACAATGATGGCAGAAGACATAGGGTCAAGGCAGAGAAGATTTGGAGAAATACATAATCTTCAATGATGGTCAACAATCCAACACATATTAGTGTCCAGACTGCATCAACATCAGACACCTGCATAAAAAACAAACAAATAAAATAAAAAAAAAGTTTAAGACATTCAAGTGTTACAGTACAAATGTTTTTGTCAAAGTGTCAATAAAGAGGTCATTAACTGTTTATTTTAAAAATTTTGAAAACAATTAACGTAGCAACATACATTTTAGGGGTTGTAGGGTGTGAAGTGTCCTCTTAAATCTGCAAAAAAAAAAAAAAAAAAGTGGTTAGAGGTATACTGCATATGCAAGACTTTTTTTAAATGAAATTGTAAATAGTGTAGCACAGTGATTACTGAGTAAAAGAAAAAAAAAAAACTGCTGTACTGCTGTGTATTAGCTTGAAATATCTCACCTCCAGTGTACTGAGGCCTGTGCTGATGAGACCGCTGTTCAGAGAAGGCAGTTGCCACAAACACTTGTCCTAAATATGACAAATAAAAGTAAGTTACACTAGTGTTGTGGCTTCTAGATTACAGACACATTCATTCCTTGATAGTTGCATGTTTTAGAAGGGTTACATTAAGAAAGAAAGAAAGAAAGAAAGAAAGAAAGAAAGTGTCCACATTTCTATACATATCTATTTGAGGCCACAGTCTGTTTTCTGTTTCACAGTCAATTTCCTCTGTATTACTGTAGAAATAACAATTACTGTGAGACAAAGAGCTCATTTAATTTAAACCACAAAGGTTTAATCATGCAATGGCAATAATTGTGATGTATTAAAACATATATGATGATAAAATTGTAAATTGAAAAATTAACTTAAAATCAACATGGGTTTGCGGCATCAACTCTGGGCAAAACAGAAAACTAACTACAAAGTTTTACATTTGTGACAGTAAAAAAGCATCTAGTGTAAACAGAATCACTTGTCTTTTGTCTATTTTACATGCAGCCCATGCACAAAATAGGGCTAAGTCAGTTAAAATTGGCAGCAGACAGAAAGACACATTAACACACAATTATTTTTTTGATAACTTACCTTAGTGTCTTTGTCCAGAGGTAAAAATGCAAGCAGTCTCTGCTTCTTTTACCAGTTTCGGCAAATTCTTCGCCAATTAACTGGAGCCAACCGATGTCAGCACAAATTCAAAACATTGCTTGTTGCGCATGCTCTAACTGTCCTAATTTCTTCTTCTGTGGTTTTGTTGCACATTAGCAACACATTAGCAACACATTAGCGCACTGCTGCCTCTCACTGGTGTATTCATGTCATTGGTTTTGTTGTGACTACTTGAATATTTTAAGTAAGCCTTACTCAAAGCAGCAAGTAAACTGTTTTTTTCGCCTTGAAATTAGCTGTAACTTGATAAAACCTAGTAAGTAGAGCAACTAAGTAAAGATAACTAATTATATACAAGTAAGGGACACTATTGGATTTTACAGTGTATAATTAAGACATTTTTTACTTCAAACTATTGCTGTCAGCTAAAATATGAGTGCCCTACCCATAATATTGCTTTCTTCAGTGAAAAAGCAATCTCATCTGAATCAGGAGAGAAATACGCACAGATCAAACACAATTTGCTAGCTAGCAAAAACAGTTCTAAACAAATACGTAAGCAGACTTTGATGTTAGAGGACAACAGAGGAACTCTTTCACTAGAAGAAACACTATTATTAATTACTGTTTCATATGTTGTTGATTATTGTGATTTTTTTTTTAAATCAATCAGCTGTTTGGATTCTCATTCTGACGGCACCCATTCACTGAACAGTATCCATTAGTGAGCAAGTGATGGAATGCTAGATTTCTCCAAATGCAGCATTACATCACATGCTCACCAGTGGATCCTCTGCAGTGAATGGGTGCCATCAGAATGAGAGTCCAAACAGCTGATAAAAACATAATAATTAAGACGTTTTTAACTTCAAACTATTGCTGTCAGCTAAAATATGAGTTCTCTACCCATAATATTGCTTTCTTCAGTGAAAAAGCAATCTCATCTGAATCAGGAGTGAAATACGCACAGATCAAACACAATTTGCTAGCTAGCAAAAACAGTTCTAAACAAATATGTAAGCAGACTTTGATGTTAGAGGACAACAGACGATGAACTCTTTCACCAGAAGCTGCACTAATATTAATTACAGATTCATATTTTGTTGATTATTGTGATTTTTTTTTTTAATCAGCTTTGTGGATTCTCAGTCTGACGGCACCCATTCACTGCAGAGGATCCATTGGTGAGCAAGTGATGTAATGCTACATTTCTCCAAATGCAATGAAGAAACAAATTCATCTACATCTTGGATGGCCGGAGGGTGAGAACATTTTCAGCATACTTTCATTTTCGGGTGAACTATTTCTTTAAATGCTGCTTATAGTCTCTTGCATGAATGCTAAACAGCTTATCGTTCATATTTACATGAATTTATAGAGGTCATACCCAGTGTTTTCCCTGTGATTTATGCTCTTGCTGAGCAAAAGCTATATCCTTTGTGCAGATCCTTCAAACACCTGAGCAGAAAGAGTAAATCTGAGCATTCGTGTGTTAATGTTTTGAGTTTCTTATGTCAGAACCCTTTGAATTTTAAAATCATAGAGCACTTTAGCAGCTTAGTTTTAATAGATGGTCTTTGTATCACTGGGGAGGAAGTTTTGAGAAAGTTACAGTATGTTTTGATAGTACAATGAAGCCTTTTATCTCAGAAAGATCAAGGAAAATTTGATTCCTTGTGATATGACCAATGCAGCGCACTTCTGATGATTCTCCCACGCAGATGGAGAAAAAAAATCCAGTCAGAAGGAGGAGCTAAATGAATCATCAGCGTTTCAACTGGGTCTATCACAGTTATTCACTTATCCTTTTTTTTTTTTTTTCCAGTATATAACTGACACCTTGAGAAAATCTTATGAAATACGCAGCGAACAGTACAAAGATTTCACATTCATAGCAGGACAGAAGCCCACGGAGGCCATTCGTTATTATTTTTCTGACTTTCTGATTTCTACAAAATGCTAAGAGTTTATCTTTTTCAAAAAGACCAGACAGAAGAAATACAATACTGTTGTATTTGACATTATTATTATTCTTATCGTAATTTATCTCTATTAATAACCTTGATATTTATTTAATATTATTATTAGTTTTTATTTCAGGTTTCATTTTAGTTATTTTACTACATGAAGTTAAATGAAATAACGTTAGTAATGTTGTAAAAAATATATATATAAATATAAAAAAAATATTTCAGGTAACATTTATTTTAAGTATTTATTTTTTAAGTATTTATTTATTTTAATTTTAGTTTTAGCTTTAATAAACTATAATACTCCTGATATACAGTATGTGCCTGAAGGTTCCGCCTTGTAGAAATAGGTTTTGTTCAGCAAGAACATAAATCACTGGAAACATTAAATATGACCCTTTTAAATTCATGTAAATGTGAGCGGCAAGCTGTTTTAGCATTCATGCAAGAGAATATTCAGAGCCATGCGCGTGCACGCCTGACCCTGCACATAAATAATGTCACAGATCCTGCACGCCTCATTCTGGAGGGCAGAATAGTGCTGATCGACTGTTCGCGACTCCACCTTCTCCATCTCAGAGTCTCTGCTCTCAGAAAACCCCCAATCCACTGACCCATGAAAGGCGCATCTAGAAGTCAACAGCCCCTGAAACTAATGAGAGAGGAAATAGATGCTGATTGCAAAAAAAATCCCACTCCCTCATCCACTCATCAGTTTCTGTCTCTCTCTCTGTCTCACACTCGATCTCTGTCTCACTTCTAACTTCCTGGCCGCCTGCCCCTGCTGAAAAATACCCACCGGCGATCCGGCTGCTGTGCCCACTCTGTGCAGCTGCCGCCCAGTGCCAGTCCCACGCTCTTTCTCCCTCCTGCGCTCAGCTCAGGGCTTCCTCTCATTCACAGCATCTAGGAAACCCAACGCCTGGATGATGGACTCTTCCTGCCAGGGGCATCATGCACCTATTTTTGCTATATTTTATTTTTCTTAAATGTGAATCTACTTAAAAATATATTCTAGGTCCAGTACAACTTAAACTCAAAAAAGAACATTTATGTCATTATAAAATATAATTACGAATTTATATGCACTTTTCTCTGCAAAAACTTATTAAGCCTCAGACCTTAAACCAACAGTAAAAATAATTTAAACAACTTTACAGCTCAAAAAATACACAGTTTAACAGAATGTAAGTGCTTTTAAAAATATGTAACTTTTAAATTGCTGTTAAGTAACACAATTAGTTACTTTTTGTAGAGTAACACAATACTGTAACGCGTTACATTTAAAAGTAACTTTCCCCAACACTGTATTAGTAATGCAAAAGTAACGTAATGCATTCCTTTCCATAAAAAGTAACTAAGTAATCCAGTTAGTTACTTTTTATTGAGTAACGCAAAATTGTAATGCATTACATTTAAAAGTAACTTTCCCCAACATTGTATAAGTAAAGCAAAAATAATGTAATGCATTATTTTGCAAAAAATGTAACCAAGTACGCAAGTAGTTACTGTTCTATGGAGTAACATAATATTGTAATGCATTACTTTTAGAAGTAACTTTGCCCAACACTGTATATACAGTAAGTATAACAGAAGTCACTTAATGCATTACTTTCCATAAAAAGTAACTGACACAGTTAGTTACTTTTTTATGGAGTAATATTGTAACATAATGCATTACTTTCCATAAAAAGTAACTAAGTAATGCAATTAGTTTCTTTTTTATCAAATAACGTAATATTGTAACATAATGCATTACTTTCTAAAAAAAGTAACTAATGCAGTTAGTTACTTTTTATGGAGTAATGCAATATTATAATGTATAATTTTAAATGTATAATTACATTTAAAAAAGTAATTTTCCCCAACACTGTATATAAGTAATGCAAAAGTAATGCAATGCATTACTTTCCATAAAAAGTAACTAACACAATTAGTTACATTTTTATGTAACGTAATATTGTAATGCATTACATTTAAAAGTAATTTTGCCCAACACTGTATATACAGTAAGTAACACAGAAGTCACATAATGCATTACTTTCCATAAAAAGTAACTAACGCAATTAGTTACTTTTTTGGTGTAACTTAATATTGTAACATAATGCATTATTTTCCATAAAAAGTAACTAAGTAATGCAATTAGTTACTTTTTATGAAGTAATGTAATATTGTAACATAATGCATTACTTTCCATAAAAAGTAACTAAGTAACGCAATTAGTTACTTTTTATGGAGTAACGCAATATTGTAATGCATTACATTTAAAAAAGTAACCTTCCCCAACACTGTATGTAAGTAACGCAAAAGTAATGCAATACATTACTTTCCATAAAAAGTAACCAAGTAATGCAATTAGTTACGTTTTTTTGGAGCAAGCCAACACTGTAACGCATTATATTTCAAAGTAAATTTCCCCAACACTGTATATAAGTAATGCAAAAGTAACGTAATGCATTACTTTCCATAAAAAATAACTTTTTTTGGAGTAATGCAATATTGTAATGTTCATTATATTTAGTAATGTTCATATACATAAAATTAATGCAAATGTAATGTAATGATTACTTTCCATAAAAAAACAACTAATGTAATTAGTTCCTTTTTTATGGAGTAACACAATATTATAATGCATTACATTTAAAAGTAACATTGCCCAACACTGTATATAAGTAACACAAAAGTAACGTAATGTATCACTTTTCATAAAAAACAACTAGCGCAATTAGTTACTTTTTATACAGTAATGCAATATTGCAATGCATTACATTTAAAAGTAACTTTCCCCAACACTGTATATAACGTAATGTATTACCAATGTGTTACTTAAAAAGTAACCAATGTTGGGGAAAGTTACTTATGCTTTTTATGGAAAGTAATGCATTATGTTACTTTTGTGTTACTTACGTACAGTGTTGGGCTGAGTTACTTTTAAATGTAATGCATTACAATATTGCGCTAAGAAAAGTAACTAATTGTGTCACCTTTTATAGAAAAGAATGCATTATATTACTTTTGTTTTACTTATGTGTATATATACACAGTGTAAGGGAAAGTTACTTTTAAAAATAATGCAATACAATATTGTGTTACTCCATAAAGAAGTAACTGCGTTACTTTTTATGGAAAGTAATGAATTACGTTGCGACTCTAAGGCATGAAGATATTAAGATATCATAAACATTAATATCATGATTTTCTGTAAAACTGCTTTGAAACAATGTGCACATACAAAATAAATTCTTGAGCTGACTAAAATCATTGTTTTGCAGAAAAGGAGCCTGAAGCTGACCGAGGAAATGGTCCTTTGGACTGATCCAGGACCAGCTTCCCTACTTCCAGTCTGACCTACAACCAGTGCAGGACATGCAGAACTGCACTGCAAACTGAGAGCAGGACAGTTTGCAGATGCAGAGGTCTGCAGGTGGGTGTGTGCTGTCAGCAGTGAGTAAGTGAAGAGCAGACGGGAGGAGGTCCGCTCACAGTTTGTTATGCACAATGAGTCTTGCTTTTATCTAAAGCTTGGATTTATCTCTCGCACACTGTGGTGATTAGCTCTCAGAGGGCAATAAGGAACATCAGTCCTCCTGCAACACACACACACACACGCAAGGTCTCCTTTCGCCTTGATGAATTGCGCAAGGGATGTACGTGAGGAAAAAAATCTCACACGCACAAAAACGAACAGCCATGTAGAGCACCCTTCTTTGTCTCAAGGTTGCCAGATTTAGTTTAAATTAATCTTCCTCTGACTAATCGTGCATGTGCTCGATTTACATAATTTTCAGCATTTGCCACTCGCAGAGTGAGCAGGATTTGGTGTCAGCATGGCGAAACTTGAAATAACAGTGAAACATGAAAATGCACGCAACAATAAATGTCATGATGCAATACTTAGCTGCACACCTGACCTCAATGTAAAATATTTCTAGCATGCCAGGCAAAAACAGACAAAAGACATGGGCTCTAACCGGGATGGTATACTAGCTTAGTAAGCAGTATACACTAGTCACTTTTCAAAAAATGTACATGAAAAACAACAAGAATTTCAAACAGTGGTATTGTCATTTGTCGTTCGAGTGTTAGCATCTTGGAAATTAACAAGAACAATAAATGGTTGTATTGCATTTTTATATTTTATCATTTTTATTTAATTTATAAATCATTATATGTAAAATAATACATTTAAAATAAAAATAAAAAAATCTAAATACTTTTTTTTTTTTTACAAATTACCATACAGATACCAGTTTTAATTTATTAATAAATTAATTTCTGAATGAATAAGTTGTTGTATTATATGTAAAAATAGCTGTTGAAATAATTAATAAAAAATAAATTATTTAAATATATTTTTCCACAATTTACTATACAATACCAATTTTAATGTATTAATTTATTTAATTACAATTTATTTTTTAATATAATTTACTTTAATAGTATATAACATTTTAGCATTTTAAGATATTTACTATATTCTACTCCACAAGTAATTTACTTACAATTACTGTGAAAATTACTATACTTTAACTATAATAATATATATTTTCTATGTATTTTATTTAATGTGTAAGATATATACTATATTCTACTTCACAAATTATAACATATATTTAAGTTGTTTTTAATATATGTAAAAAAAAATCTATTCATATAATGTATTTTATAATAATTACTATACTATAACTATACAAAAATATTTTTTTCTTTACATTTTAGCCAACACATAAGATAAATACTCTGTTCTACTTCACAAATTATAATATATAGTGAGTCAATTAAATAATCATTTACATTTTAAAAAGAAAAATGCATTTTTGTAATATTTAGCTTAGTTTAAATAATTAGATTTTAATATATGTAAACATATTAATTAAAAAAATTAAAAAAAGAAAATAAACAAATAAATAATATAAAAATAATTTAAAATAGATTTTTCCCACAAATTACTACACCAATACCAATTTTAATTTATTAATTTATTACCAATTTATTTTTAATATAATTTACCACAACAGTATATAAATTACTTTAAATTTTAGCCAAGGCTTAAGATATTTACTGTATTCTATTCCACAAGTAATTTACTTATAATTCCTATACTAATTACTATACTATAACTATAATAATAATATATATTTGTCTTTACATTTTAGCCTAAATGTAAGACATATACTATATTTTAGTAATATTCTGTAATATTTAGCTTATTTTAAATTATTTGAATAAGTTGTTTTTAATATATGTAAAAATATATTTAAATTAAAATAATTTACAAAAATAAATTATTTAAAAAGATCCCCCCCCACACACAAATTATTAAACCAATACCCATAGCCAAAATGTGAGATATATACTACATATATACTACATACTACTATCTACTTCACAAATTATAACATACAGTCAGTCAAATCAAATAATAATTTGCATTCTTTAAAAAAATGCATTTTAGCTTATTTTAAATAATTATAATTTTTAATAAGTTTTTAATGTATCTCTCTCTCTATATATAGCTGTGTGTGTCTGTGTGCTTATATGTAAATAGAAGCTTTAAATGTTAAAATCTTTTTCCATTAAATAATTAAAAATGATAGCTTGTCATTTTACACTTTTGTAATTGAATATTATATAGCTATATTTAATATATAGCCAATATGAGCTGTGTTGTGCAAACTGTGGCCTATACTAAATACTGCAAAAACAATAAGATGTATGTTAGTATGCTATTCTGAACATAGCTATTAATTTCAGTCATATAGATTTTCCATAAACTCAATACTGATGACAAAAAAAGCCCCAGAGATTCATGTACTTTCATATAAAAACATGGAGAATTCATATCCAGGCTATCAATTTCAAAAATAAGCTCATAAAAATCCAACAAAGTGCCACTTGATGATGGACAGAGTCATTAAATGTGACCCTTATCGTTCACATCGTCTTTCGACAGCCTCACCGGAGGAATATGATGAGCGCAAAGCATCCTGGGACAGAAAAGTCCTCCTACACAGAATATTCAAAGAAAACAATACCTCATAGGACCTCAATGTTTACATACAGAAGTTATTTCTTGTTTCCTGCGAAAATAATGAAAACAAAATACATTTACTTCAGAGGCAAGACTGTAAGATATTAAATCTTGTTTAGAGAGAATCTAGATTGTATTAAGTGTATCGGTCTGAGCTTAAATTGAATAAAATGTAATGTTTATGCTTAAGTGTACGCTTGAAACAACAACAAAAACATTAAGCAAAAATAAAACGAATAAACTGTGCTATAAAACAAGACACATATACTGATTAACAAAGATTTTTTTCATTGCAACGACCTTGATCTATTCCTAAAGGAGGCGAGTATTGAATACGCCACTATTAAAAGCAGCCGAAGAACCTCGTTTATAAAATCCTAATAGTTCCACTTTTCCTGCTCACTTGTTCCAGAATAGCTACCCAACAGATCCCATTAAAGCCAGTGCGATACACCCCGAGATGATCTAACTTCCATCCTCCGCTCTGTAAACATGAAAATGCGTGGTTTGCTCCTTTGGGAGAGCCAAAGGTAAGTGTAATAGTGCAGATTTTAAACAGAACTCTAAACAGCACGCGCATAAATCAATCACGCTGAGTTATTGTGCTGTCCGCCGCGTTGGTTAAAGATCCCTGCTCTCATCCTTCACCCGAGCTTTCCCAGCGTCCTACAAAACTCGACAAATAAATCAGGCACGCCGCTAGCGTTTGTGGGAAAGGAGGATTTGCTTATGGAACCATAGGAATGAGATCACGACCCTCTGCGAAAGCCAAGGACGCTGTGAAGTATGCGCCGTGGCGTAGTGTATGCACGTTGTTGCATGCGTACTCGAGCCAATACGCTGTTACGGCAGCTGGCACGAGTGTTTGTTTTCCTTTTCCGCTTGGATGAGTGGCATCTTTTGCAGGGCATTGCGTGCATGTGTTTCTTTGGCTGAAAAAGAAAAAGTGGGCATGAAGTCAGTCAGTTGAGATTTGGCTGTCTTTGCCAAGATAGATATAAAAAGAGCAATGCAGATAAAACCAGAGAGAGAAAGAAGAAGAAAAAAACATTGTGCCCGCAGATAACGTTGTTTGTTTGCACACGCGGCGCCGTCTTTGTTTTAGCACTCGATTTGCGTAATTATGCAAATGAGTTTGCAATTTAAACGTGGCCAAAAATGTTGCGAGATCTGTAAGGCGAAATCTAGAATAGGCCTAATTAACTTAGAAAGGATGCACGTTTATGCTGTGAAGATAATAATGAAATAATTAAAATGCGACGTAGCGCTAGTTTAGCGCATTTAATGCTTGGTTACACTGGATGATGGGTCGTTAGTAAATCAGACAAAGGTTTTTGTGCTGAAAAACCACACATTTGAGGGATGATTTGATTTATTTATGGATGATTTGACTATAAAGACCTGGAAATGTGAGAAGGCCTGGAAAAGATGTCCATGAAAAATTAAATCTTTTAGATAGATATATCACATTATAATATAAAAATATGTCATTTCTATAATGAGCTTTTTTAGTTAGAGTTAGATTTTGTATTGGCTAATAATTTTCTGAATTTTGTAAAGATGTGTTATTTCTGTAATTAGTTTTTTTCGAATTAGAGTTATTGTATTTGATATTTATTTGTATTGACAATTTTTTTTTTTATTGTGTACATTTTTTAGATTTTTTTTTAATTGATTTTGTTTTGTTTTATTCTTATTTTTTATAACATTCAAAAAATGCTGTCAGTTAAGGATGGATGTTTATGCTTTCAAAAATAATAATTAAAAAAATGAAAATGTGAAACAGTGCTAGTTTCATGCTTGAGGGAAATTATATAAATTCAACAATATTTAGGAAAACCTGGAAATGTGAGAAGGCCTGAAAAAGTCATGAAAAATAAATTTAAAAATCTTTAAACTATATATCACACTATAATATATAGATGTGCAATTTCTGTAATTAATTTTTTTCTAGTTAGAGTTAAATATTGTATTGGCTAGTAATTTGTATTGAATTTTGTACATTTTTTAAAGATTTATTTTATTTTATTTTATTTTTACATTTTTCATGGCCAAAAAATGTTGCAAGTTTTGTGAATGAGACAAAATCTAGAATAGGACTAATTCACTTTGAAAGGATTGATGTTTATGCTGTAAAAAAAAATATAATAAACAAATAATTAAAATGTGAAGTAGTGCTAGTTTAATCCAATTAATGCTTGAGGGAAATTATATAAATTCAACAATATTCAGGAAAACCTGGAAATGTGAGAAGGCCTGGAAAAGTCATGAAAAATAATAAAAATCTTATAATATATAAATATGTGATTTCTATAACAAGCTTTTTTCTATTTAGAGTTAAATATTGTTTTGGCTGGTAATTTATTTTTGACAACAATTTTATGAATTTTGTACATTTGTTTAAAGATTTGTATTTATTTATTTATTTTTAAGTTTTTCATGACCAAAAAATGTTGCATTTTGTGAATAAGGCTAAATCTAGAAAAGGCCTTATTAACAAATTAACAAAATCTTATTTAAAAATAATAATAATTTAAAAAAGTAAAATTGAAATTACTATCATTTTCATGAAGGACATTTTTCCACATGTTGTAGAAATTGTTAAAACTCCTATCCGATAATTATGATTGGCAAACTGAAAATTAACAAAATCTTATTTTTAAAAAGATAATTAAAAACTTAAATCCAATTTTATTTATTTATTTATTTATTTATGTGTTTGTTTGTTTGTTTATTTATTTATTGCACAGCTAGAAATAATTACAAATTCTTGAAATTGAAATCTTAAAACATCACTAATATTTCTAGTAATTTTTCTAGATATTCTCAGCTAGAAATTCTTAAAAATCCTTAATGGTAATCACTAACAACAGGAAATCTCAGTGAAACGCAGTGGTCAAAAACAGCGGGAACTCTTAACATTAAATTGGGTAGAGGGCGTTGTGACAGCAGCCAGTTGAAGTCTTTCCCTCTATCTCCAGCTTTCCCCATCCAGGATGCTTCCTGAACAGACTCGATAATGCGCAGAAACCTCCCAGCCACCAGCATCTACATTCCCCCCAACTCCTGCTCTCTCAGTCAAACAGGAAGATAGGTACATCAAAGCCAAACATTAGTGCGCACGGCCCGCATGTGTGTGCGCGCGTGCGAGGGCCCATACTGTGGGATTGTATGGTTTGGTTTGCTAAGAGATAGAAAGTAAAGGCATGATTAAGTAGAAAGAAAGAAGAAAGGAAAGTAGAGTGAGAGAGAGTGCAGGAGAGAGGACGAGCAGGGTACCATTAAACCCTGGTGTGGTAAGCAACCTTCTTCCTTTGAAAGCTTTGGTCGCATAAAGGCTGTAGCTCCGAGCAAGCCTCTTTATATGTTCCCTACCCGCCGCATACAGTCTACGCTGCATTCAGATGAAATATGAAAAGAGGAAATGCTTCCCTAAGACTTCCTGACAAGACGCCCAAAATCCTTCCCCAGCTAAGGCACGCTTGGCCAAACAGCCTTATCTGCCAGTCTGGAGTCTCAGCATAAGTTCCTTGGTATTTTTCTGTATTTTCAAACATCACTTGCCTTGATGTTTTTTTTTTTTTTTTCCAAGCCCCCCGGAAGGAACTCAATGTAAAGTATATTTATATAGCAAAACGTCCTAATAGTCTTAACTTATTTTTGAGGTCAGGGCAAATGCATTGGGGAAAGAACTTCAGCAAAGTCAGTGCATTTTTAGCGATAGTGCAGGTGTGTCAGTACCACATAGCCACAAAAAG
Organism: Labeo rohita; assembly: GCF_022985175.1. Lineage (NCBI taxonomy): Eukaryota > Metazoa > Chordata > Actinopteri > Cypriniformes > Cyprinidae > Labeo > Labeo rohita. The sequence goes on from NC_066893.1 coordinate 21,147,245, forward strand.
ACCCGTCTCAACTAAGAAAAGTTTGGATCTATAACCTTAGCCTTGTGTCTGTGCTTCCTCTGCATTGAAAAGATGGTTTTTGTTAATAATGATTTTATTTGTTTGGTAACAGTCTAAAACAGAGGTCACCAAACTTGTTTCTGGAGGGCCGGCGTCCTGCAGAGTTTACCTCCAACTTTCCTCAACACACCTGCCTGGAAGTTTCAAGTATACCTAGTAAGACCTTGATTAGCTGGTTCAGGTGTGTTTGATTAGGGTTGGAGCTAAACTCTGCAGGGACACCGGCCCTCCAGGACTGGGTCTGGTGACCCGTGGTCTAAAATGTCTTAATATTTGAAGTGACTTTATTGATTAAATATAAGAATTTGACGCAAAAGATATTTGTCAATATTGCACATTCCTTGGCTATGAATCATGTTTTATTGATTTACTTTTTGAAGGGGTTAGGGGTCTGGTTAGGAGGGGGACACAAGACACAATTCAAACACTGATTTGAACCGTTTCCAACAATGACTGTATGATTTTGAGATCCATTTTTTTACAACGAGGGACTCATATGCAACCATTACAGAAGGTTCAAACATTCACTGATGCTTCAGAAGAAAAAAGATGCATTAAGAACCGGGGGGTGAAAACTTTTGGAAGTTGAAGATCAGGGAGATTTTAACTTATTTTGTTTTATGGGAAGCATGTAACTATCTTCTGTAGCCTCTGAAAGGCAGTACTAAATAAAAAAATACATGATATAGGCAAAATAAGAAAAATCTCCATTCTATTCAAAAGTTTTCACCCCTTGGCTCTTAAAGTCCGAAATGTTCATGTCTTTCTGTCTTCAGCCGTAAAGAAATTATGTTTTTTGAGGGAAACATTTTAGGATTTTTCTCCATATAATGGACTGATATGGTGCCCCGATTCTGAACTTCCAAAATGCAGTTTAAATGCAGCTTCAAACGATCGCAACCAAGGAAAGAAGGGTCTTATCTAGCGAAACAAATGGTTATTTTCATTAAAAAAATACAATTTAAATACTTTTTAATCTCAAATGCTCCTTTTGTCTCGCTCTCCCTGAACTTTGTGTATTCTGGTTCAAGACAGTTAGGGTATGTCAAAAAACTCCAATCGTATTTTCTCCCTCAGCTTCAAAAATTATTTCAAAATCATCCTATGTCGCTGCAGAAGAACCGACCCAGTCTTTGCAAAGTGCAAACATGCAAAGAAGATCAGAAACATGCAAAGAAGATCAAACACCCTTAACAAAAAAGCTAAAAAAAAAAAACAGCGATATAAGACGATTTGTGAAGTTGAGGGAGAACATGAGATGGGAGTTTTTTTTCAACATACCCTAACTGTCATGAACTGGGAAAAAACAGTTCAGGGAGAGCGAGACAAGACATTGTATTATTTTTATGTAAACAACCGATAAGCCGCATTTAAACTGCATTTTGGAAGTTCAAAATCGGGGCACCATACAAGTCCATTATATGGAGAAAAATCCTGAAATGTTTCCCTCAAAAAACGTAATTTTTTTACGGCTGAAGAAAGAAAGACATCAATCTTGGATGACAAGGGGTGGGTACATTATCTGTCAATTTTAGTTCTGGAAGTGAACTCCTCCTTTAATGGATGTTTTTTTCCTTCTGAAGCATCAGTGAGTGTTTGAAGCTTCTGTAATAGTTGCATATGAGTCCCTCAGTTGTCCTTAGTGTGAAAGATGGATCTCAAAATAATACAGTCATTGTTGAAAGGGTTCAACTACACACAAATGTTGGAAAACCAAAGAATTTGTGGGACCTGAAGGGTTTTTCTGAAGAACAGCGGACAGTTTAACTGATCAGGACAAACAAGTAACTCATGAACAACTATCAACTAAACAAAAAAACACAGCTGTGGATCATTCAGGTAACAACACAGTATTAACTATTATTAACTATTATTTTCTCTTGTGGACTATATGTAAACATCTTTTATGTGAAATATCTTATTCAGGTCAGTACTAAATAAACTATAACAAGCATTTTGTATGATCCCTCTTTGTTTTGGTAAAATAATTAACATTTTGCAGATTCTGAAAGGGGGGATGTAAACTTTTAACCTCAACTGTACCATCTTTCAGAAAATAAATACAGTAATCTCATCAGCAATCCAAACAATTGTGAATTTCATTGAGCGAAAGGTTTCCCCATGCAGATTTTGCAACGGGATCAAATCAATCACACAGAATTGTCACACTAGCTGTATTTCCATTACAGATGTGCAATTTTGCAATATTTAATAAATGTTGATAAAAAAAAAAAAAAAAACTATTCCGAAATGAAGTTTCCATTAACTTATGTGACTAAAATTTTGCAGAAATTTCACTAATGTAACTGGCACATTTAGTTAACTAGTCATAGATGAAGCAACCTGGAGTGTAGAACAATAATAATATTTAAACTCCTGCAGTGTTTGTCTTGTAATGTTGAAGGTTTGGACTATTTTTCTTAGCAGTAGCTTTAAGCTAATTTACAAAGGTAATAAAACAACTTCAACTCAAAATCAATATTTCATGTCCATGTATTTATTTCTTTGGCAAGTAGCTGTGTAATGAGCAGGTTAATGAACAGCCAGACGGTCATTAATGCAAAATAAACCCCTTAAGGGATGGCTATACATTATCCCTTACATTTTTCTATTTCCCATGCAGGATTTTACAAATGTTATCTTAAATATAAATTATGAACCAAAAGACACATCATTTTACCATTAATGTTCAAAAAAAGTTTATAGATGAGCGATGACTCAACTCATCTACACATGTTTACAGTCAAACGCCACAGAATTCAAGTCTCTCAGCAGATGCTATTAATGCTAACAGCATTAGCTTGTCTGAGAGACTTTGATTTGGAAGTCTCTTTCGTTTACTCTGCTTCCGGATCTGGAGGCGAGATCCAGCCGAGGCTCAGGCGGCTCGCTAAGGATTAGACTCTAGCCTGGGCTTTTGGATCGTTAGCCAATTAAACTAATCATGCCCATTCTCAAGACTTCTAGCGAGAAGGAGCAACATTGATTTCCTCTGGTTTGATGTGCACTTCCTCTTCACCCTTTTCGTATAATGGCCGTCTAGACAAGACCAGAACAAGTATCTGGTTAACCAATCCAAGCGGACAGGAGAATGACATGGTCACAACCTCATGTCTGGCAGACATCTAACACCTTACAGATCAGACTAACCCCATCTACACAATACTGAGAGAACATCCATCAAGGAGAAAGTGAGCAAATCCATATTTTACAAGGATGGGCCGGGGTTGCACAGCTTATTTTTGTTGTTTATTTTATATGGCATCATGGGAAACGATGGATGCTGGAGAGAATGGTATTGGATTTCGATGACTATGCACCTGTTCATTAGTCTCCATTCCACAGCTGAAAACAATTCAATGGCAAACTTACTCAGCGAAGTTAACAAAGCTACATCCATTCATTCTGACTAAACTCGTCCAGAAGAGTTGAATATAACAAGTGTTCATTTGCTTAAGTCAGGTCTGTGTAGTACAGGAACGGTCACATTGTAGGTGCTTGTAGAGGTCTGTTAAAGATCACTTCATCTGGAAAGCATCTGCTGTGTGCAAACATCTGACAGACATGTCTGTTTTACATACATTCTAATTCATAAACATCTTAAAGACATCTAATAGACGTCTATTTGACATCTGATAAGAAACGTCCTACAGACGTATTGCAGATGAGCAAACGCTCTAAAAAATACATCTTCCAGATGTAAATGCAGATGTCAAATAGGCGTCTCCATGATGTTTGTGTGCTATTAGGGTAGCATACTATTTTTAGTTGATTTTCAAGGTACCCAGATAGCTCACGTACGTCTGCAAGATGTCTGTTAAAGATCACTTGATCTGGAAAGGATCTGCTGTATACAAACGTCTGATAGACGTCTGTAAGATGTCAGTTTTACATATATTCTATATCACAAACATCTTAAAGATATCTAATAGATGTCTATTTGACATCTGATAGGAAACGTCCTATAGACGTCTTGCAGATGAGCAAACACTATAAAAAATGTCTTGCAGATGTAAATGAAGATTTCAAATAAACATAATTAGTACAAAGTGTTTTTAGCAAAATTAGCATCTTCACACATCCTCATTTGTAGTGTTAAATGTTGTTAGCAATAGCAAAACACCTCATCCAGATGTTCATGTCTTTCTTCAGTCATAAAGAAATTATGTTTTTTAAAGGAAAACATTTCAGCATTTTTCTCCATATAATGGACTGATATGGTGCCCCGATTTTGAACTTCCAAAATGCAGTTTACATGTGGCTTCATACAATCCCAAATGCGGTTGTAAACGTTCCCAGCCGAGAAAGAAGGGTCTTATCTAGCGTAACGATCGGTTATTTTCATAAAAATAATACAATTTATATAATTTTTAATGCCAGACGGTCATCTTGTCTTACTCTGCCTGGACTGTTTTTGTTCCAGTTCATGACAGTTAGGGTATGTTGAAAAATTGAAAAATCTCATGTTCTCTCTCAACTTCGAAATTGTCCTATATCGCTGTTTTACCTTTTTTGTTAAGGGTGTTTGATCTTCTTTGCACGTTCATGTTGCAAAGACTGGGTCGGTACTTCTGCAGTGATGTAGGATGATTTTCAAATGATTTTTGAAGTTGAGGGAGAAAATACGACTGGAGATTTTCGACATACCCTAACTGTCTTGAACCAGAATACACAGAGTTCAGAGAGAGAAAGGCAAGATGAGCTTGAGTTTACAAAGTATTTAAACTGTATTTTTAAAAATAAAAATAACCGATCATTTCGCTAGATAAGACCCTTCTTCCTTGCTGGGATTGTTTACAACCACATCTGGGATCGTTTGAAGCCGCATTTAAACTGCATTTTGGAAGTTCAAAATCGGGGCACCATATCAGTCCATTATATGGAGAAAAATGCTGAAATGTTTTCCTCAAAAAAACATAATTTCTTTACGACTGAAGAAAGAAAGACATGAACATCTTGGATGACAAGGGGTTAAGTATATTATATGTGAATCTTTGTTTTGGAAGTGGACTTCTCCTTTAAACGTTGTTAGCAATAGCAAAACACCTCATGTATACAAACTCTTGTTAGCAATATTAGCATTCTCACCACATCTCATTCATAGTGTGAAATGTTGTTAGCAAAACACCTAATACGTATACAAAGCGTTGTTAGCAGTATTAGCATCCTCACACCTCCGCATTCATAGTGTGAAATGTTTTTAGCAAAATTAGCAAAACACCACATATATACAAAGTGTTTTTAGCAATATTAACGACCTCACACCTCATTAATACTGTAAAATGTTGTTAGCAATATTAGCAAAACACCTCATATGTATACAAAGTCTTGTTAGAAATATTAGCATCCTCATTTATAGGGTGAAATGTTGTCAGCAATATTAGCAAAACCTCATCCGTAGTAGTGTTTTAATAATATTAGCATCATCCATAGTACAAAGTGTAGTTAGCAATATTAGCATTTTCATGCCTCTGTGGTGCAGTTTTAGTAACATTACATAATGCTATTTTACACTTTGAATGACAAGGTGTGAAGATATATTTCTGATTACATTCTGTTTACATTTTTAGTTATTTAGAATATGGTGAGGAACGTGAGACTGTAAAATGTAAAAGTTGGGTGACATCCAATTTTGCTAGATGCTAATGTTTTTAGACAATTTTTAGACAAATGACATGTACAAAATTCTAAAATGTTTTCTGTAAAGGGCATTCGCAAATAAAGGATTCAGAGTCATTCTGATTCAAACAGATGTGACTATTCGGTGGTTAAGATAAAACTGTGGAGGTGTTTGATGCCGGTGTTGCTCAGTATGTGGCTCTCTCAGTGTTGTGGCTGAGAAAGACCAGATTGCTGGCACTTTCCTCTGTCATTCTGGCACACAGTCTGTAGAAGTACAGGCTTCACTAACCACCAACACTGGCCAAGTGAGAGAGTGAGAGAGTGTGAGTGAGAGCGCGAGAGAGAGAGAGAGGGATCGCTGGATTTCATGGCAGGGTGACAACTCATCACTAAAGACTGTGCTTTCTCTTTAGTCAGGTGAGAATTTTGACATCCCTGAACCCATTTCAGGAGTCTAAACACCTTCAGAAGTGATTTTATTGATTTGTATCAAACTGCATCAATAACAATCAATCTAAACGATCAGTGAGCTACAAAGTCATGACAACAGCTTGTAAATTAGACTCTTTGAATTGAATTGATGCATGGAAAAAAGATCAGTAAGATGTGTTTAGAAAGTATATTTGAATTTTGTGCCAACTTTAAAATAGAAAAAAAAATGTTTTTAAACAATCTCAACTCAGTGGTCAAAGTCAGTTGAAGGCAGGCAGTTGAAGACCAGCTTGACCAGGGCGAAAGATCAGTGTAAGACTATCAAAACATCTTAAACCAGTTTATTCTGGTTTACTGGTCTTTGTTGGTCTCCCATCCTGCTCAGGCAGTTGAAGACAAGCTTGACCAGGTCAAAAGACCAGTGTAAGACCATAAAAACATTTCGAACCAGTCTATTCTGGTTTACTGGTCTTTGCTGGACTCCCATCCTGGTCAGGCAGTTGAAGACCAGCTTGACCAGGCTGGAAGACCAATGTAAGACTATAAAAACATCTTAAACCAGTCTATGCTTGTTTACTGATCTTTGTTGGTCTCCCATCCTGGTAAGGCTGGGCTGTTAGCTGGTTTTAGCTGAAGATCATCTTGACGAGGATGGAAGACTAGCCTAAACCAGTTAAGACCACCAGAAACAGACATTCAGCAAAAGAAACAGATCAGCTGCATGCTGACTGTAATAACAACATTGAAACCATAATGTCAATTACTTAAAATTATACAAACCAGCAGAAAACAAAACATCTTAAACCAGACTGTGCTGGTTTACTGGTCTTTGTTGGTCCCCCATTCTGGTCAGGATGATCTGTTGGCTGATTTTGGGATCTTCTCAGATCCAAGACTAGTTGAAGACCAGCTTAAATCAATTCAGACCACCAGGAACAGCCTGGCAAAAGACCAGTGTGAGACTATCAATACATCCTAAACCAGTATATGCTGGTGTACTGGTCTTTGTTGGTCTCCGATCCTGGTCAGGCAGTTGAAGACCAGCTTGACCAGGCCAGAAGACCAGTGTAAGACTATCAAAACATCTTAAACCAGTCTATGCTTGTTTACTGTTTTTTGTTGATCTCCAATCCTGGTTAAGCAGTTGAAGACCAACTTGACCAGGGCAAAAGATCAGTGTAAGACTATCAAAACATCTTAAACCAGTCTATTCTGGTTTACTGGTCTTTGTTGGTCTCCCATCCTGCTCAGGCAGTTGAAGACCAGCTTGACCAGGCCAGAAGACCAGTGTAAGACTATCAAAACATCTTAAACCAGTCTATGCTGGTTTACTGGTCTTTGTTGGTCTCCGATCCTGGTCAGGCAGTTGAAGACCAGCTTGACCAGGCCAGAAGACCAGTGTAAGACTATCAAAACATCTTAAACTAGTCTTTAAATGCTGGTTTACTGGTTTAAACTAAAATTGTATTTTCTACCATCCTGCTCAGGCAGTTAAAGACCAGCTTGACCAGGTCAAAAGACCAGTGTAAGATCATAAAAACATTTCAAACCAGTCTATTCTGGTTTACTGGACTTTGTTGGTCTCCCATCCTGGTCAGGCAGTTGAAGACCAGCTTGACCAGGCCAGAAGACCAGTGTAAGACTATCAAAACATCTTAAACCAGTATATGCTGGTTTACTGGTCTTTGTTGGTCTCCGATCCTGGTCAGGCAGTTGAAGACCAGCTTGGCCAGGCCAGAAGACCAGTGTAAGACTATCAAAACATCTTAAACCAGTCTATGCTGGTTTACTGGTATTTGCTCCTATTGTGGTCAGGCTGGGCTGTTAGCTGGTTTTAAATGGGTTTTGGGCATTTCCAGATGGGACACCAGTTGAAGACCAGTGTAAACCAGTGAAGACCACCAGAAACAGATGTTAAGGAAATTAATCAGATGAATTTCATATTGACTGTAATAACCAAGAGTGAAACCACAATTTAAATTACTTAAAATTATACCTAGTTTAAACTAAAATTATATTTTATACCTAAAATTATATCTGCAGGAAAGAAACATCTTAAACCAGTCTATACTGGTTTACTGGTCTTTGTTGGTCTCCCATCAAGGTCAGGCAATTAAAGACCAGCTTGACCAGGCCGGAACACCAGTATAAGTCCATCAACCAGTCTATGCTGGTTTACTGATCTTTGTTGGTCTCCAATCCTGGTCAGGCTGGCCTGTTATCTGGTTTTAGAGGGGTTTTGGGCACTTCCAGATGGGAGACCAGTTGGAGACCATCTTGACCAGGCTGGAAGACCAAATTAAAGCAGTTAAGACCACCAGAAACAGACAACAAGGAAATAAATCAGATAAATTTCATACTTTTTAAACCAAAATGCAAATTACTTGAAGTAGCTGAAGTTGATGACCAGCCTGACCAGGCTGTAAGACCAGTGTAAGACCATCAAACCTCCTTAGGCCGTTTTTTTTTTAACCAATCACCAAGTCATTTGACTTTCATCAAGCTTTACCATAACATATTCCACCACATTTATTTTTACTCTCAAGCTCCGTTTTTGAAACAAGTTCAGTTTTTTCGGCCAAAAAACATCCCACTCTCACGAAAAACAGCGGTTGTGCGGTGCAAACAAGCGGAACAGACTTTTAAATAGCGCTCGTGCTGTGATATTGTTTCGTCTTTGTCTCTCTCTTTGTGTAAAACCGAAAGAGTCACCAAAGTTACACGAATGAATTAAACACGACGCTCTCGTGCACAGTGGAGGGAGAGACCGAGCTCCGAGCGCCTTCAACACCGAACTCAGAGATTCAACAGAGACGTGGAGGCCATTGTGCTGGATGAGGCTTCGGTATGAATTATTTCACACAGGGCATCTGTTAAGAGGGCCACGTTTGGCTTCGACTGCCTCACAGTACAGTACGTGTGTGTGAGTGTGTGTGTGTGTGCATGTGTGTATGAGACCACACTGACCCCTGCTGGTTAAACAAACACTCCATCAGTGCGTTTGACAGACAGACCGTTATTATATTAACCTCCACGGTCCATATTGTGATGTCTTGTTTATTATGAAAATGATTGACGGGTTGGCGTGAATAAATGTCTGTGGGAGACATTTGCTGAGGAACACGGGATGTGTGGGAGTGTTTCTATGTGTGGGAGTAAGGGGAAAAAAAGAGAGAAAGGAATGTGGCCATGATAAATTGCAGATATGACGGCGTCAAAACACTTCCGCCGCATTCTGGACATTATGTGCTTTATGTGTGGAGGGACATATGAGACAGGAAATTAACTTCTTGTGTGCGTGAAGTAAACCGATGCATGTCTAGTAGTGTTAACTAACCTGCGGCTTTAAATCTGAGGCTCACAATTATAGAAGTTACCCACAATTATAGAATGACCCAACAGTATTTCTGAATATGCACTTAATATGCACTCTGCAGTTGGAAACTATATCTTTCTGTGAGCAAATGGCACATTTTTGGTTAATTCTTATACATTTTGGATACTTTTTCTCATAATGGTGACTACAATTGCAAATAGAATTGACTATTTCTCACTGTTGCAATTGACTATTTCTCACTGTTGCAATTTTCACTTACACTTTATATCTCATGATTTCTGCATTTAATCTGACAATTATATATCTTAATATCATTACATATTGAGAATTTACATTTTTAAATAGTGACTTTATATGATTTTCTGCATTTAATTTGTTCTTTGAAACTATTTTTTTTTAAAGAAAAAAAATGGTTTTCAAAGGGGTTTGTAATTGCAACTATATTTACGACTTTATATAATTTATCGTAATTGTGACTTTATCCCAATTGCAACATTTTTCTCATCACTGTGACTTTATCACAAAAAAATTATCACATACTATCTTTAAAAATTAGTTTTTTTCCTATATTTAACTATATTTGCGACTTTATATATTTTATCGTAACTATGACTTTATCCCAATGGTGACTGAAATTTCTTATTTATATAAGTCACAATCACAACATTAAACATTAAACATTAAACATCTGGGTTTCAATTGCAATGAGGCTTTTTTTTCGTAATTATGATTTTATGACAAAATATTATATTTAAAATTAAGAATTTATATCTTGAAATTTTTGACTTTTTTATGTATATTTCTCATGTAATTATTTCTTCGAAACTATAAAATCAGGCTTTTACATTGGTTTGTAAATGCTATATTTGTTACTTTATAGCATTTTTTTTTTTGTAATTGTGACTTTATCCTAATTGCAACTTTTTTCTCATATTTGTGACATTATCAATTTTTTTTTTTACTTTACACCATTATATTTCAGAATTACATTATATCTCAAAAATGCATTTTTTTTGTTCACAAATGTAATCTCACTTTTCTTTCCATAAGTAATTCCTTTTTTTATTTTTTCGTATTTGTGACTTTATGACAAAATTTCTTCTAATTTTATATCTCACAGTTACAATAGTATATCTCAAAATTAAGAATTTATATCTTGAAATAGTGACTTTATATGTATATTTCTCACAATGTAACAATTTATTCTGTGAAACTATTATTTTTAAGTGAAAACAGGCTTTCATTGGAGTTTGTAATTGCAGCTATATTTGCAAATTTATATATTTTATCATAATTGTGACTTTATCCCAATTGCAATTTTTTACACAGTGTCATTCACACAAACACTGAACATATGAAACTGAAATAATGCAATAAACATTAATTTAACAACATTAGATGTAACATACAACCCTAATGTACAAAACTGCTAAGAAAAAAAGAAGAAGAAAGAGTTATTTATAAAAAAAAAAAAAATGTAACACAGGGAATTCTGGGAATGTTCATTTACGGCTATTTTGTACGGTCTTTTACCGTTAAACATTTAACAGGTTTTTACTGTAGCATTTTTACAGTTTTTTACCGTTAAATTCAGTGTCATTTTTTACAGTGTATATATTTCACAAAATTTCTAAATTAAATATAAAACATACATTTTCTTAATGATCACTAATATAATTCATAAAAAATGTGAAATATATTAAACATATTCTTAATAAAAACAGAGAAATATATGTCAGTAATATCTATAAAATAAGTAACTTAGCTAATTTTATTTAAAATGAAGGATTGCAGAAATGAATACACCCTAGATTTAATTTAACAAAGCATAATATTCTAGTACTTAATATATCCTCCATTACTCTAAATATCTTCATATCTTCATTGTCATGTTGAAAAAATGCCCAACAATGCAGGTAATGAAGAGAGGTTAGCATCTTCTGTTTCAAGTTTCACAGTGGTGAGTGAATTCATGACAATATTGATAAATCACAACTCCCTCACACCTTCAGCACTCATACATCCATATATAAGAGCTTTACTACCACTGAACATCACTGTGCAAACCAGGTACTTCTCACTATACTCCTCCTCTAGCAACACCAGAACATTTTGGATGCTGTTAGACCCTAAATGAATGTCTTGGTCTCATGAGACCAGAGTATGGACTCCCAGAAGTCTATATTTTGTAAATATGGGCCTTGGAAAAAGCTAAATGAGTTTATTGTGCTATAAAATATGATTGTGTACTAGAAAATTAAGCATCTGGGCTTTATATTGATGAAAATATATAAAAAATATACTTCACAGATATGAGATGTACCCACAATTATAGAATGACCCAATAGTATTTCTGAATATGCACTCAATGTGCACTCTACAGTTGTAAAACTATATCTTTCTGTGAGCAATGGCACATTTTTGGTTAATTCTTATAGTACTTCTCACCGTACTTCTCCTCTAGCAACACCAGAACGTTTTGGATGCTGTTAGACCCTAAATGAATGTCTTGGTCTCATGAGACCAGAGTATGGATTCCCAGAAGTCTATATTTTGTAAATATGGGCCTTGGAAAAAGCTAAATGAGTTTAGCTCACACATAAAACTAATGAGGTAGTTCGGGTGTGGATAAACAACCATGCATGTCACTTGTGCAGGCTGCATCTTACTCTCTGAGATAAAGTGTCAGTCTTTTCATAGCTTTTGCCAGCTCTGAGACACTTTCTCTGTGTTCTGCTCTTTTTTGAGCAAAAACTCACTTATCACTAAATGAAAGCTTAAAGTGAAGACTTGTTTATTTCAGGGGTCTTGTCACAAGTCCATTGATTTTGAAATTCAGTGCTACTTTTGCTATATTTTCACACTTAAAACAATAATTTAACATTCCTCTTGTACCACTGAAATAAATCTCCTGACAGTTTTCTCTCAAGTGGTTCCATTGTTGTCAGCATTAATTCTGAGTATGATTTAGTAGGCTATATAACACTTTTAACTGTCGAGAAATCACTTCTCTTTAACAGTTTTGATTTAACATACTTACCTATTGATCAAAACTTGCCTTAAAGTTACACCAGAAAATTTTAATTACACCTTCATATAATTTATCATATAGAGTTGTGAGAATTGTGATATATTATATCTCAGTAATGAGAATTTATATCTTGAAATAGTGACTCATATGTCACAACTGTAACATTTTGTATTTCAAACTTTATCTCACAAATATTTTACCTGAAACAAGCTTCCACAAACTTACAACTGCAACTATATTTATCTAACGTATTGTCATTTTATAAGCAGCTGCAATTTTCTTCTCATATGTGAAAAAATAATGATTTGTTTTTAGATCACAAAGTCACAAGTGTCAATATGACTATTTCTTAATTTAACTCACAATTACCTGTTTTATTTTTTACTCTGATGCATAATGAGAGCTTCCACACAGTAGCACACATCTACTGTATCCATTTTTTTTTTCCTACTGTGCTTATATGTGGCTTAGACACAGTGTTAGAAAAATCTAACCATAACATAATGGCTCCATAATACCATGAGGGGACCCACGTGAGGGTCAGGGTGTCCCGTACGCCAGCGGGTGTCGTGAAATTAGCTTCATGTGTCAAAGCAAAGCGGTCAGCGTGGCACCTCATCACACGTCATTGGATCTGAACTATCCGGCTCACGTGGCAGAGGCAAACAGCGTCTGAAAAGCAACAGACTGCGTCAATGTGCAAAAATGGAGGGAAGGATCTGATTGCAGTGTTTGTACCTGCTATCCTCCAGTCCTTTCACCTAATGGAAGACCAATTTTAAAGGCCGACTCTATTCATTTGAGAAAATATACTGTAACCATCGAGTTGAGAGAGCAAGTGCTTGCACAGTCTTGCATAAAATGACTGAAATTGTTTTTGCTTTCGTTTCAAATTGCATTCTGCAAATGGCCATATTCATCTGTTTGATTTTATTTTTTGCCCTTGATGTAACGTTAAAGGAAAAACATCTTATCTACCTGCAGTACTGGCAGCAAAACAAGAAGATAACCTGATGTCAAGGGCTAACATTTTACAGTTTTACATTTTTACAGTGCCACGGCTGAAATAAACACCACTAGTCATAGCGCGTTGGTGCGCTGAGTCCTACATTAATAACTCATCTCAATGCATTTACATTTGTACTCACAGCTGGTATTGTTAGATACATATTTACATTGTCGTCACTGAAATCAAAGCGAGCCGAGTCGCCACGTTAGCATCCAATCAGATGTTTGATGCAATCTGTTTCCCGCTGCTATGTGAAGTAACCTGCCGTATAACGTTTAGAGATTAGATCAGTGTCATACTGTGCCGCACTGAACTCAGCAGCAGGCGAATCAAGAAGAGAAATTAGCATTTAAAATACAATGCGGTTGATCTGAATAATTATTATGTCAGACTACAGGATGTGCAGTTTGTGAGGGGACAAATGCCCATTTTAGGCTTGACTGGCTGAGACATTTCAAAGAGCTCAAACCAGCAGAGTACAAATGAACACATACAGAGTGACTCTGTGTAAAGTGCTTTTTAGACTATTAGACTATGGCAGTAGGTGTGCTGTTGTTTTTAGAGGGCCGTAAGAAGTCTTAAGGATTCCCATGAAAGTTTAAGATTTTAAGGCCTGGAAAAGTCATGTAAATTTCTATAGTAAACAGATTAAAATTAGATTATATAGATCACATTTCATTTAAAATCATCATCATTCCATTGTTCTTTATGACAAATAATAATAAAAAATGTAAACATAATTTAAATAATAATAATAAGAAGAAGAAGAAGAAGAAGAAGAAGAAGAATTTTTCTGATAAAGTCACAATTTTATATTTATATTTTGTGACACACACAGTGTTGTGGAAAGTTACTTTTAAAAGTAATGCATTGCAATATTGCATTACTTTATAAAAAGTAACTAATTGTTACTTAATTACTTTTTATGGAAAGTAATGCATTATGTTACTTTTGCGTTACTTATATACAGTGTTGGGGAAAGTTTCTTTTAAAAGTACTGCATTAAAATATTGCGTTACACCATAAAAAGTAACTAATTGCAGTACTTAGTTACTTTTTATGAAAAGTAATGCATTACATTACTTTTGTGTTACTTATATATATACATATATATATATATATATATATATATATATATATATATGCACAGTGTTGGGGAAAGTTACTTTTTTAAAAATAATGCATTACAATATTGCATTACTCCATAAAAAGTAATTAAGTAACGCAGTTAGTTACTTTTTATGGAGTAATGCAATATTGTAATGCATTATTTTTAAAAGTAACTTAATTACCTTTTATGGAAAGTATGTATTATGTTACTTTAGCGTTACTTATATACAGTGCTGGGGAAGTTACTTTTAAAGGTAATGTATTACAGTATTGCGTTACTCCATAAAAAGTAACTAATTGCGTTACATTACTTTTGCGTTACATATATCAATGGTTCTCAACTCCAGTCCATAGGCCCACTGCTCTGCACATTTTGTATGTTTCTGAATCTGACACACACAGTTCAGTTTATGAATCTTTTTCCTAATGAGGTGCTTTAAATGAGGGAGACATACAAAATGTGCAGAGCAGCACAATATTGCATTACATCATATAAAAGTAACTAATTGCATTACTCAATTACTTTTTATGGAAAGTAATGCATTACATGGAAAGTAGTGAATTATATTACTTTTGCATTACTTATATATATATATATATATATATATATATATATATACACATTGTTGGGGAAAGTAACTGGGGAAAGTAATGCATTACAATATTGTGTTACTAATAACTAATTATAATTGTGTGTTACTAGTAACTAATTGCGTTACTTATTTACTTTTTATGGAAAGTAACGCATTACGTTACTTTTGTGTTACTTATATACAGTGTTGGTGGAAGTTACTTTTAAAAGTAATGCATTACAATATTACGTTACTCCATAAAAAGTAACTAACTGCAGTACTTAGTTAATTTTTATGGAAAATAATGAATTATGTTACATTTGTGTTACTTATATACAGTGTTGGGGGAAGTTACTTTTAAAAGTAATGCATTACAATATTGCATTACTCCATAAAAAGTAACTAATTCCATTACTTATTTACTTTTTATGGAAAGTAATGCATTACGTTACTTTTGTACTACTTTTGTGTGTGTGTGTGTGTATATATATATATATATACACACACAGTGTTGGGAAAGTTACTTTTAAAAGTAATGCATAACAATATTGCAATAATATTTTAAGAAAAGCAATGCATTACGTTAGTTTTGCTTTACTTTTGGTCAACCCAGCTGGACTTGCTTATTTGTTTTAAATAAAAACAAAAAAAAAGTTATATTTTTAGTAACTGTAAAGACCTTTTCACACCAAAAATGAAATTATGCCTCTGGATAAAGGAAATGCTTCTGCCTCTGCACCACACTCAAAATTTCTCTCAACACAAGGACAGAATGAATATATATATATTCATTCTGTCAAAATGATGACAAAATGTGGTAAACTGTTACAGATCAAACATTTAATGATTTAAACATGCATGTCATTATATTTTAATCAACACTATGATTTAATTAAAATACTTCATTGCCATTATAATGCATGCTTTTCATCTTGTCTTCATGTTATTGATGAAATCAAAAACCCTTCTTCAATAAACATCTTTGGCAGTAATTTCATTGACGTGATTGCTGTAGAATGTCTTTGTACTGGAAACGTTCTCTAGTGCTTTAGACAAAGACGTGAGAGAGAATTTCTGAGAAAAAAACTCAACAAGCATTTGATTTCTGTCAGCGGTTTTGACCTCAGACAGGGCAACTATTTTTCCAATGACATGCTTCTGAGGACAACCAGCAGAGTTACTGAAAATGTCACACCATATTTAGCTGTTTCTCATTTTGACGAAATGTCTTTTGTTGCTTTAAGTCCTTTCGCAAAGGTGTTGACACTTGGTGATATGAAATGCAAAAGAAGGAGGAAGGTGGAAATGGCTGTTGCTGAACTGTCTTTAAGAGACCTTCAGTTTAGATTCCCCATTGTCAAGACTGAAATATTAGACCTCACAGACAGAATGATTTTCCTCTGGCAGTTCTGCTATATTTTACAGTTTTTTATTATTATTAACAGGTTGTCAGTACAGTACATTACATTTAAAATATTTAATTTTATTTTTGTATATAACATGTTAACATTGTTCCTCTTATAACATTTTATTTCGGTTACTATTTACTTTATTTCAAGCAACAGAAATATTTAATTTTATGATTTTAGTTTTAGTTAATACTGATGCCATAATTACACCATTCTGCCACCAAAAAGCTTTTCTTTCCATGCTAATGGGTAGATTACAGACTAACTTGTTACTAATAAGACCCACTTCAATGGTTTCAGTATCAAAACCTTTCTAAAAAAACGTATCAATTTCAAAGTGATATTTCTCGTGCTCGTCTGTCACTCTGAGTCTCTTAAGCAGCATTTGTTCTGCCGCAGCACGCTGAATGAGATAAATTAAAAGCACACAGGATGGCCTCTCAACAGTTATGAGGAAGGTCGGTATATTACTAGGTTTATTTGACACCCATTCCCTTGTAAAGTTTTGCTGGTGAAGAGCAGCACCGGCCAATAAAGCATTGTGCACTCCCATACTCAGGGTATTTATGGGTATAAAAACAACAGGCCTTAAATCAGAGCTCAAATGGAATAGCGGAGCGGCTCATGTTACGATCCCGCTCATTCTCTCAATCAGCAACGGTGATGACAGAAACTCACAAGGACATTGGCAACGACGTGGTGTGGAATCTTTAAAAGACAGTTTCTTCAGCTACTTTTGGCTTTGTAGGCTTTGGAAAATACACTCAAAATTAACTTTATACGCAGCTGCAAAAATCTTCTGTCTACTAACAATGCCCAGTCCAAATAGGTAACTGAAACTAAAATGTAACCATAATTATACATTTTTGCATTTTTGTGTATTTGAACCCTTCCCAACATTGACTGTATGATTTTGAGATTCGTCTTTTCACACTGAGGACAACTGGGGGACACATATGGAACTATTACAGAAGGTTCAAACACTCACTGATGCCCCAGAAAGGAAAAACCATGCCGGGGGGTGAAAACTTTTGAACAGAATGAAGGTGTGTACACTTTTCTTATTTTGCATAATATCATATTTTATCATATTTTTTTCATTTAGTACTGACCTTCAGAAGCTATAGATGATACTTACATGTTTCCCAGAAGACAAAATAAGTTACATTTACCCTAATCGTTAGATTCAAAAAGTTTTCACCCCTGACTCTTAATGCATTGTTTTTCCTTCTGGAGCATCAGTGAGTGTTTGAACCTTCTGTAATAGTTGCATATGAGTCCCTCAGTTGTCCTCAGTGTGAAAAGATGGATCTGAAAATCACACAGTCATTGTTGGAAAGGGTTCAAATACACAAATGCTGGAAAATCAAAAAATTTGTGGGACCTGAAGGATTTTTCTGAAGAAAAAGCAGGCAGTTTTCTCTTGTGAACTATTTGTAAACATAATTTATGTGAAGTATCTTATTCAGGTCAGTACTAAATAAACAATAACATGCATTTTGTATGATCCCTCTTATTTTGGTAAAATAATTAACATTTTGCAGATTCTACAAGGTGTATGTAAGTTTTTTAAACTATAAAAATAATATTTAAAAAAATACAGTTTATTTTATCTCTGTCATTGTTTGGTTTATTTTAATTTAAAGTACTAAAAAATATAATAAAATAAAATAAAATAAAATAAATAATAAAATAAAACTTTGTACACATTTACTGGTCTATCTTCTGTCTACTAACAATATCCAGTCCAAGTTAGGTAACTAAATTAAATTTTAACCAAATCTATATTATTATTATTATTATTATTATTATTATTATTATTATTATTATTACGTTACTTGAAATAAAATGAATGTTGACTGAAATTAAAAAATACATTACATTAATACAAATTAAATTTAATTAAATTTAATTAAATTTAATTAAATTAAATTACAAAACAAGAAAAAATAAAATTAAAAATAAAAAAATACTTATAAAAATAAATAAACTGAATATAACTCTATTCTAATGAAAAAAGAAAAACTCCACAAAATTACTACAACTTTAACTACATAAATATAAAATATATATATAAAAAATATAAAAATAAAATGTACTTCAAAATATTTAAAAAAAATATGAATTTTATAATATTTATGAAATACCATTTCAATTTTGGTCAATTTATGTATTGTGTTTGAACAAATTCTATCATGAAAATGACATAATTTTTTTTTTCTTTTTTTTTTAATCAAATATTCAAAAAATCAGATATTTTATCCACATATGATATCTAGTTTTTATGTATCCTAAATACACATGATTGAATAATATCTTCACACTTTTTGCAAGGTCTTTACTTGAGCTTCCTTGGAAATGATAGATGATTTATTAACAAGTGTTTTTTTGTCAAATGTCAAAACTAACATCTGATGTCTCATATTTTATATTAAGCATGCCACATTTGTTTCCTAGGTAACTAAGCACACCAACTTAAAAAAGTAATTAGTGTCAAAATTGATGGTTAGAGTAGAAATGACTGAATTTCTGAAAAAAACTGATATTGCATTTTGTCATTAAAAAAATCCTGAATTGACATATTTCTCTTTTTTGTTAGATTATTACAGTTTTTAAAATGTAATACTATTTATATGATGGATTTTATACATTTTACCATTAAAATGGGGGAATGAACATGGGTAAAATAATAAAATCTTTACATAAATGATGCGAAAAGCAGCAAAAACAAAGATTTCCAAAATATTTTGAATGCATAAGGTATTAAAATCTATTAGTTTAAAGGGTTCATCGGATGCCCATTTTCCACAAGCTGATATGGTTCTTTAGGGTCTTAATGAAAAGTCCATAATATACATTGGTTAACAATTCTCAATGGTAGTGTAAAACAACACCCTTTTTACCTTGCCAAAATCAGCTCTGCAAAAATCATCCTGTTCTGGTCGAGGCTGCTTTAAATGTTAATGAGCTCTGCTCGCCCCGCCCCTCTCTTCTCTCTGTGGAGAGACAAGCCTGTTTACTTTAGTCGCATTTAGCCACTAAATTTGCTAACTAGCATGTTATTAGGAAAGGCGATCGCAAAGATTCATAAAAAAAACCTTATACTCACTTCTGCTGTAGGTGAAGCCGGATCACGAATGATTTGCGTGAACATAGACGCATTTATGTAGATCGGGAGGCGCATTTCCATTCACAAACAAACGTAATCCACTGCATCTTCAGCGGCTCAGATGTCGGGAGTAAATGACAACCACTATGTTCATTATTACATCCAGCAACACAACATCTCAATCGCTCAATCGGAGATATTCTTGTTTAACTTACATCCCTGCTCCAGCATCGAAACAACTGAGGTCAGACTGTGACAGCTGATCTGAGGTAAGACGCTCATGTCAATCAACTATCGTGGGAGCGGCCTCTGCTCGATTTGAAAAAGGGGATATTATTTTTACAGATTAATTAAAAACCACTGCATGGATTTTTATCATTATAGGGTAGATTAGTACATACACTGCCAACACACATTAATGTTCAAACAACATGAAAAAGTGAACTTCGCATCCGATGACCCCTTTAAAACTGCCAGTAGTTGTTAAACAAAACACCTGCATTACTGCTACAGCTACTACGAGGTAAAAATAAAAACACAGTTACGACGTGTTGCTTTAAAAAGACCTGTTTTGTCTGACAAGTCCTGTCTAATAAAATAACAGTACTTGGCAACCTGACATTGTCTAAACATCTGAATGCTCTAGTCATTTTTTCAGCAGCTGTGAGAGTGATTGTCAAGGCCTTTGAACCAGAATCAATCTTTGGCACCTTCTCATATCAAGGTTAAATCCCTCTCTTGATGCATTACACCGAGACGGATCCGACGCTCCGCCAACGTAGCATTAGCTTGTGGGTTTTTACCCCTTAGCCGTTCTCAAAGCAGGCCTGTTTAGCAGAAACTCAAACGGGCGGAAACGAGGCGTCTGCTGTTCCAGTCTTGTTTCTGTAAAATAAAAGCAGGTCAATAAAATACACCTAGTGTTATGTCTAGGCAAAGAGGGCGTGGTCTCTTTGCATTACGGCTTAGCTGATTGGTTCAAAAACATGTATGTGGAATTTTAATTAGCTGAGGGATTTCTGAAGGATCATTCCTTTGTTGACTGAAAACACTAATGGATAGCTTTCTCTAGGCTTCCTTGGTTTGAATACAGCTTGGATTGGTGTGCAGAGCGCGTTCCCACCACCATAAATATTTTCATTGCCATGGTAACATCGTTCAGGATGTGATAGCTACACGTAAATGAAACCTCATCTCGCAGTTTTCAATTCGTACATATGTGAGAGCTCCATCAACAAAGACGCATTTACATTTAAAAAGCTGGAGGTTTTATATGGACCTTAAATGGTATTCGCACGGTTCTCTTTCAATGACACGGAATGAAAGGGAATCTTGGGAACTCAAGGACGGGCCGGCGCTGAAGTAACCTGCAGGTTTGTGTGAAGAACAGAAGGGTGTGTGATCTGTACTTTAGACGGTTTTGAAGAGACGCTGTACTGTGGCCGCACACAGCTGACAATAATGAACCTCCGAAGGCGCCGTCTGACTACTGACCTTGCTTTTTTTTCTATAATGGTAGCATCTTAGATGACAGCGTTTATTTGGCTATACTTACTTCCTAAAGAAACACTTAGCCTGAAAATTATAATTATGTCATCATACAGGTCTGGAAATTCTTCGAGTATTAATTTAATGTCTGAAATCCTCCCACGATTTGATGTTATGTCTAAATTTGTATGTGGCACTTCTCAAGTCTCATTGATTTGACAAATTTTTTAAGCTTTTTCAAAAATATAAAGCAAAAGAAGCGTCTTATGCTCACTCATTTATCAGTACTTAAAATAAATGTTTTCTGTTTTAATATACAGTAGGCAACATTTGAAGTGGATCAAAAAAGTTGTCCTAACTGTTTTGGTTTTAGGACAACTTTTTTATGATGACTACTATATTTTAAAATGTAATAAGAAGTAGCTTTTTGTTGTTTTAGCCCATGGTAGAAACAATTTTTTTTTTTTTGTAGAAAACATTTATGCTGTTAAATATTTGATACTTTTTTTTTTCTCCTTCAGGATTATTTTCACAAATGAACATTACTTGAGAAGCAACATTACTTTTAAGCACAAAACTAGATGAAAATTTAATTTAAGGCCTGGAATCCTCCCACGCCAGATTTTGTGTGGTCTAAATTTGTATGCGGCATTTCATGCGGCAAGTCCAATTGATTTGACTGTAATTTTTCAAGCTCTTTTAAAAATATCCAAAAAAAAAAAAACACTGGCACACAAATTACAAAAAAAGTCTCTTATGCTCAACAAGGCTGCATCTATTCAAATATATAGTAAAACAGAAAAAAATGAAATATTATTACAATTCAATAACTGTTTTCTATTTTAAAATGAAATTTTTTCTGTGATGGCAAAGCTGAATTTTCAGCATCATTACTTTAGTGTCACATGATCCATTAGAAATCATACTAATATGCTGATTTGATGCTTAAGAAACATTTCTCATTATTTATGATGTTAAAAAGTATGGAAACTTGTTTCCTCCATAAATAAATAAATACAGACTTTTTATCTCACAATTCTGACTTTTTCCTCACAATTAAAAAAAAAAAAAAAAGAATTGTGAGATATAATCTCAGAAATTGACTCACTTTCTCACAATTTAGAGTTTACATCTAGCAATTCTGTTTTGTTGTTGTTGTTTGGTTGTTTGTTTGTTTTGCCACAAAAATTGTACTTGCAATTTTTACCTCACAATTCTGATTGTCTTCTCAGAATTGCAAGTTTACATCTTGCATATTGTCAAAAAAATGGTGAGGAAAAAAGTCGCAATTGCATTTTTATTGTTTCACCCCAGAAACAATTGAAACATGCACAGGGGAAATTTTGTGTGATGTGTAAATTTGTATGCGGCATTTCATGTGGCAAGTCCAACTGATTTGACTGTAATTTTTCAAGCTTTTAAAATAATTATGAATAAAAGTACATTAATAAATACATTTAAATTGTAAAGTTTTTGAAAGAACTCATTTATGCTCACCAAGGCTGAATTTCTGCAAAATAAATAAATGAAAAACAGTAATAAATAAATAAATAAATAAATAAATGTAATTGTGACTTTTTTTCCTCACAATTAAAAAATTGCAAGATATAAGTTCAGAATTCAATTCACTTTCTCACAATTCAGAGTTTACATCTCTGAATTAGCAATATAATATATATATATTTTTTTTTTGTTTGTTTGTTTTTTTTTTGTTTTGTTTTTTTTGCCGCAAAAAAGGCAACTGCAACTGATTGTCTTCTCAGAATTGCAAGTTTATATCTCGCATAAAAAAGTCTGAATCTTACATTTTTATTGTTTCATCCCATGGTATAAACGATTAATATTATTTGTGTGGAAACCATAATACTTTTTTTCCTCCTTGGAAAAAAAACAAAATAAATAATAAATAAATAAATAAATGAGTTTACATCAAGGTAACTGCAACTTTTTCTACTCAGAATTGCTGTTTATATTGCATATTCTCACAAAATTTTTAGAAAAAAAGTCTTGTGATATAAAATCTAATATATATAATAATAATATAATATTCATTAATATAATATTTATATATAGTGACATAAAAAGTCATAATTACCTTTTAATTGTTTCATCTCATGGCAGAAACAAGTTTCCATAGAAAACAGTTATTTGTTTGGAAACAGTAATACTTTTTTTTGTTCAGGATTATTTTCACAAAAAAAAAATCCTATTCGAGTATCAGTATTTCCAGTAAAAATAGCTATAAATCCTGGAAATAAGATAAAAATGAGAAAAAAGGAGACAAACTTACTTTTAAGTATAAACCCAGATGAAAATCTGCCAGTGCAAAATACACTTATTTTCAACATACAATCTATGAAAAACATAGCACTGTTGCTTGTAAGGTAAACTTATTTTGTTTAGGGGTTTTAGATATGTTTACTGGAAACAGATTTAAAAAAAAAACTAATTAGAAACTCATTCAAAGATTTCTTTTCCCTGGCATTTCCAAACGTGTCATCAAACTTGACACCTTCTTGCAAATTATGTGTACGTTTTCCTATGACTCATCCCTTAATCCAAAACCCGCTTAGTTGCGCTGGCTGCCCATATGCGACTTCCTGCCCGTACGTGGTGGTACGTGGGAGCCGCGGGCCTTGCCTAGCCTCCTTCCCGCCCCGTTCTCTGTCTAATTACCTTCCCCCTCTGCTGGAAACCAGTATGAGCCTGTTGGGCTGGAAAGGTGAGCTGTTAATTACTCGCCGTTGGGGCCGCAATAAGAGGGGCAGCCTCAGAAGATACAACAGGAGACGGCATGCGACCTCCCGCCTCTTAAGAAAGCCTAACAAGAGCCGGTGGCTGCTGTTCAGAACGCACCTGCTGTCTGATCCTCTGCTTTGCCTTGGCAACCGCTTCACTGATGTGGAGACAGCTGTGAGAGATGACTGCTTAATCACGCACATGGTTTTCGCTTACTGGATGTATGCGTCTATTAAAAACACGAGCCCAAACAACCTGTTCTGAGGGCTGAAACATGCCTATCTACCTTTTTCTTCAATGCAGAAGTAAGCCTGTGGGCGAGACTTGCAGTTTATTAGTCGCTATAGGGAAATAACCAGAAGAAATATAGCTGCAAATAGCTATATATAGCTATAAATAGCTGCAAGCAGCGATTACTGGGATTCAAGCACTTAAGGCATTTAAGCATGTAAGGAAAAAGACATTACATATTATTTAGCAAGGCTGTACCCACCTAAATCAATGATTAAAAAACATTTTTGGAAAATTCAGGTAATTCACCATAGAAATACAGTGTTTTTGAATCCTTTTCAACTGTTATAGCGCCAACTGTGGTCCGATCTCCTTAAAACTTTGCATGCTTGTTTAGAATCACCTGTCTCATGTGCTCACCAGGTTTGGGTAAATTTGGACAGGCCCCTTTTCTAAACGACCCCATTATAGCCTCCAAAAAGGTAAATTTCAACATTTTTTTACAGTGTTTCTTTTCCAGACTGTCCGGAATGAGGAATTCTATCGAACGATATAAATATAGTGCATATGTGCAAAAAACGCACATCATACAATTGTTTACGCCTTTGAAAAATGCGGTGCTCAAACTCAGCCAATGGTGGCCATGTTTTTGAGATACACAAACCAAGACCAAGACCGTGCACACCGATTTTCATGTTGAAATGACAAATGGTTGCACAGTTATAGCCATTTTTATGTGTTTTTCCCCCCTAATAGCGCCACCAAGTGGCCAAGCTCTTATATTTTTTTTCTGTGACCTCAGATTGAGCTTTTACAGAAGTGTTCTGAGTTTGGCAAAGATATCTCATTCCGTTCAGGAGTTATAGGCATTTTACTAAAAGTGGCCACGCCCCTTTCAAACGTTTTCGAAAACTTTTTTTGGATAATTATTGATATTCACCCTCCAGAGAATCTTTCTGCACTGGTTTGGTTCCTATCATGCGAAAAAAAGGTAGGACTAGCTCGCAAAAGTAGTGTTTTTTTCAAAAATGCGAAATACCTGAATATTTTGCCAGGCTCACGATCGAATCTGAGGCCAGAGTTGCCAGGTTTTCACAACAAAACCCACCCAACTGATACTCAAAACAAGCCCAAAACTAGCCCAATACACGTTTTTGTGTCGGGGTTCCCCTGTTAAATTCGTATTTAAGGGGATAAATATGATGTTACTGGGGTCGCTTCAACCCGCAGACATCAAAAACTACCCGCGGCAACAATGTAAAAGTAGTGGACTTGGCAACACTGTCTAAGACACTTGAGCCTGCGATTGACGGTTTAGGAGTTATAAGTGATTTCGCACTTTTGAACGCTGTAGCGCCACCATCAGATTGATTGGGGCAAGCACTGGTGACATTGTAGACAGTGTGAGTACTACCATCCCTCCAAGTTTCAAGTCTCTACGACTTACGGTTTAGTTGGCATGATCAGTTTTACGTGGAGATTGCTGATCCGTGATCATTCTAATTACAATAGGGCTTCAGCGCTATATGCTTGAACCCCTAATAACACTGTGCAGTAAACGGTAAAACTGTTTGCACTACAAACCAGTGTGTTCATAGTTAAGATAATACATTAAAATAATACGGTAAGACTCATGCATTTCCAATATCAAACAACAAAACATGCTGTTTTGTACAGTTAAACATGACTGGACACAGATGTGATTGGACACCAGACACATAAAATTTTCAAATGGCCACGCCCGGTCTGGAAAAATAAGGTGGATAGGAAATCAAAAATTGAAATCTCAAATGGAGAACAACATAAAATGGACAGCGAACAAAGACTTTTACACAAGTCTGCTGGTTGTCAGATGTTTCTCCTGAGAGAATCTCTCATGTGTTTCCTCTAGAGCTCCAAAAGAGATCTTTTGCTTCAATTTGATAGGATACCAGGGTTTGCAATCAAATGTTGAATATTTTAGGAGACCTGATGGAACTTTCATTTATGTTTCAACATTGTCTCAGCAAGAGACTTCTGTGCAAATCTCGTGCTTCTCAGAAGCTTCTCTTGAGAATACCTTGCGTCTCCTCAGGAAAACTGTTTTGTAGATGTAACAGAGCTCCCTCTTAGATTTACTTAAGGATAAGTTCACTATCCTTCTAGAATAAAAAAAAAAAATTCCTGATAATTTACTCACCTCCATGTGATCCAAAATGTTCATGTCTTTCTGTCTTCAGTTGCAAAGAAATTAAGGCTTTTGAGGTAAACATTCCAGGATTTTTCTCCATATAGAGGACTTCAGTGGTGGCCAACAAGCTAAAGGTCTTATCTAGCAAAACAATCTTTTTGAAAAAAAATTTAAATAAAAAAATCTGACACATTTTAAGGGCAAATACTTCACGTATTATGTAATTGGGAATTTCTAAAGGTCACACACGGTTAATTCTTTGTCTGTGTACTCAGGGTCAAAAAGGTAGGGTAGGGTGACCCTAATCTCATTTTCTTCTCCAACTTCAAAATCATCGACATCATTGTTATTGTAATTGTTAGAATGGCCAACGATCAGCAATCTCCACATAAAACTGATCGGGTAGACCAACCCATAAGTTGTAGAGATTTGAAACTTGGAGGGATGGTAGTACTTACACTGTCTACAACAGGGGTGTCAAACTCCGGTCCTGGAGGGCCGCAGCCCTGCAGAGTTTAGATGCAACCCTAATAAAACACACCTGATCCAACTAATCAAGTCCTTCAGGCTTAATTGAAAACTGCATAGTATGTGTGTTGGAGCAAGGTTGGAACAAAACTCTGCAGGGCTGTGGCCCTCCAGGAACTGAGTTTGACACCCCTGGTCTACAATGTCACCAAGGCTCACCCCAGTTGGCCTGACAGGGGTGCTACAGCGAACAAAAGTACGAAAATGCTCATAACTCCTAAACGGTTTGTCGCAGGCTCAAGTGTCTTCGTGTAATCTTTGGGCATTTTGCATTTTTCGGCCAATCGGAACTAAACCACCGCAGGAAGATTCTCTGGAGAGTGAATATCAATAATTATCAAAAAGATGAACTTTTGACTCACCGTCGCAAAGAGACACCAAAACATTTGAACATGGCAGGGCCACTTTTACTAAAACAGCTATAACTTCTGAACGGAATGAGATATCTTCACCAAACCCACAACGTGTATATAAGAGCTGAATCTGAGGTCATGTGAAAAAGTCACAGAGCTTGGCCACTTGGTGGCGCTATGAGAGAAAAAAACATAAAAACAGCCATAACTATGGACCTGTTTGTCCTATCACATGAAAATCTGTACGCACAGTCTTGGTCCAAAGTGCCACAAGTGGCTATGAGGACATTTGCGTTTCTCAAAAAACATGGCCATCGTAGGCCAATGAACTTTGAGCACCTAATAGACAAGCTTACCAGAGGTTGATTGGAACGAAACTTGGTGGGTCTGTTCGACTCACGGCCCCAAAGGTCTGTGATAAATTTGAAAGAAGTTGGCCACTGGGCCGGGCAATATCACATTTCCCAAGGACGTAAACGATTGTATATTGTGCGGCTTTTCACATATACGACAGACCGTTTGTTAAATGATTGAGAAGATGAAAAAAAACTACTTTTGCGAACTAGTCCTAGGTTTTTGGAAAACCACTGCAGTGCAATCCTCTGGACTTTCAATGTCAACAATTATCAAAAAAATGTTGAAATTCACCCTTTGGGAAGCTATAACGGGCTCGTTTAGAAAAGGGGTCTGTCCAAATTTACCCCAAATCCTATAAAGTCTAAAGGAAAACTCAAAACTTCACAAAACATGGTGAGTGTATGCAACAGGTGATTCTAAATAAGCATGCAAAGTTTTAGGGAGATCAGAGCACACCTGGCGCTATAACAGTCATAAACGTTAAAAACATCATATTTCTATGGTAAATGGCTTGGATTTACCAAAAATGCTTTTTAAATCACAAATTTAGGTTGTTACAGGATTAATAAATATGTCTTTTCCATATGTGCTTAAATGCCTTAAATCGCTTGAACCTTTTTTTGTGAAGAGCATTTGACTTTCTTTGCAGGAATTTTTTATTCTGGAAGTGAACTAATCCTTTAAATTAAGACACACCTATTTCTTAGATGTTTCTCCTGAAAAAAAAAAATAATAATAATAATAATTTCCCAGTGATCTCTCACATGTGTCTTCAGATTTTCCATCACACCAGAATCTGGAATAAAAAGTCAGAGATCTCAATATGAACTTAAACATTTCTTAACCAACTCTTTTAGAATCCAATTATCAGTGCTAAGCTGTTCATTTATAATGATCTGCTTTTTCTGAATGTCACTCACTGGCTCATCTGTGTTTTATCTTTCAGAGAAACAACTAAGGAAAAAACGTTGATCTAAATGTTACAGAGAACTGCATGAATTCTCCTGAGCTTTGAAAGAGCAACCTGAGCAATTTAGCTTCCGTCAGCAACACAATCTTTATCAGGATATAGTTAGTCAGCCCCTCCTGAGGGAAGCAGCCCTCCGGCGGTGTCCATTTTTAAAGTTGTTGGCCTTTCTGCGCCGTGTTCAACCTCATTAACACCTCACTGCCTTATTAACGTTCACATCATCCAACTCGTTCTATTACATTGTGACATCTTCTATAAAGTCATACAAGCCATTATACTGCAACAGGAAGGAAACACTAAGCACTGACATGGGCGAAATCCTCTATGAAATGAGGTTTTTTTTTTTTCATAAACCAATTGAGATAATTAGCTAGAGAGGCGGCAAAAGCTTGTATGTATCTCACTATTTTAAATGTCCTGTGGCTTTTTTTTTTTTTAACAGACTCTAAATACTCCAATCTACCAACTCCAATTTTTTTGGTTTGATTGTTTGTTCTAATTAGCTTAATGCTTAACGCTTCTAAGGGCCTTGTGAAGATAATTTTTTTATGTTATTGTTTTTGTGAATTGAGAATTGTTATTTAGTTGCTCAGAAAATGATAATGGCTTCACTCAGTAAACTTAAGATATCATTATTTCAGACGTTTACGGAGATGGTTCTCTTAAAGCATTATCAACACTTAATTTTGAGACATTAAGAATGAATTAAGGCCGGTGAGTGCAATGCACTTGCCTGCATTTTTAGCAGTCAGTTCACTATAAAATAAAGTAAAATAAGTGTATATGTATATGTGTGTATATATAATAAATCAAATGCACAAAAATCACACACACACAAACATATTTTTTATAATATTATTTGCTTAGCACTATTTTACTATAATTAAAATACTGCTAACTATAATTATATTAATAACTGTAACACTACTTACTACATTTAAAAAATATATTATGTATATTATTAATGTATAAAATTATTACTATTCATGTAGGTAATCACATTTCATTTACTGTTCAAATAAAACAATATAAAAAAAATATTATATAAAATTGTAGGAAATCACATTTAATTTAGTGTGTTTAAATAAAAATAAACTAAAAAATTAAAAATTGTATTACATAAAATTATTATTATTATTCATGTAAGAAATCACTTTAAATTTACTGTGTTCAAATAAAACAAAATAAAATATTTTAAAAATCGTATTATATAAAATTATTATTATTATTATTATTCATGTAAGAAATCACATTTCATTTACTTTTTAAATAAAAAATAAAATATTTAAAATATTTTCAAATATTTTTATATAAATGTTTTAATATTTATGTGAGAAATCACATTTCATTCTATGTATTTAAATACAAAATAAAATGAAATTAAATAAAAGATTTAGTATTTTTTTTTAAAATTCATGTAAGATAATATATAATTCATGTAAGAAATAACATTTCATTTAATGTGTTTAAATAAAAAATCAAATATTTCAAATATTCTTTAAAAATGCATTACATAAAATTATTATTTATGTAGGAAATCACATTTCATTTACTGTGTTCCAAAAAAAAATATATGTATATATTTTAAATACTCAAAAAATGTTATCATTTAAAATAATTACTATTTATGTGAGAAATCACATTTCATTTAATGTGTTTAAATAAAAATAAAATATTTTATTAAATTATATTAAAAATACAATAAAATAAAATATTTGCAAAAAAATGTATCATATAATATTTATATGTTTATGGTGTTTAAATAAAAAAATCAAATATTTTTGAAAAATTGCATTAAATAAAATTATTGTTATTATTATTATTCATGTAAGGAATCACATTTCTTTTAAAGTGTTTAAATCAAAAATAAAATACTGTCAAAACATTATTATTTTACATAATCATTATTATTTTTTACAAACCATTGTAATTGAATGCACATAATTATATATATATATATATATATATATATTTTTTTTTACACAGAATAAATTAAAAACACAATCACTTTTTGTAACTATAACTGTAATTATAACACTACTAAGTATATTTCAAATATTTAAAAAAAATGTTATTATATTATATATATTATTATATATATTCATATATATTCAATATATTCATTAAAAAATCACATTTAATTTACTGTTTAAAAATAAAATAAAACAAAATAAAATAAAATGAAACAAAAAGTGTAGATGGTGCAAATTAAATTTGACCAGTGTTTTGATATATTTATAGTGACAAAATTAACTGTCAACAAAATGTATTGATTGTTTTTATTAATTATAAACAATCAATACATTCATTTTTGTTAACCATTGTAATTGTATGCAGATCTGATTCTTTTTGTGTGTGTACAGTATTTACACAAATAACTGCGCTGTATAATGAACATGTTTGCCTGATTAATTCTTTTGCTAATGTGCAATAATGATTTTATTTTGCAACGAGCTGCTTGTAATTGCACATTGTTATTAATATTATTACAGTACCTGATTATGTCAATATGTGCAACATGGACGCTGTAAAAGGAAAAAACATGACTGACTTGTTCCCATCTTTTCCAGTTGACATCTCTCAACATTTCTTTAACCTGCCACCGAACACACCCACCTCATGATTCAATTACATCTCTGGATGAACCCAGTCATCCCGGGTCAGCTGTCACCCCGAATCACGGCCTCCGTCCCGCTCAGAGTTCTCGAGACGATCGGAGCGACTCTTTTAATTCAACAGGCGCTGCTGTCAAAAGCGGGCTACAATCTCTCCCTCAATCTCTCTCCGGTATTCCCTTATGACTGCGGAGCCAGTATTTCCCTCAATCCCGGGCTGACGCCTAACCTTTTCTAGCCTTTTAATATGCAGCGTCGTCTTCTTCAGCATGGCTTCCTGAATGTCACTCTCAATCTCTTCTGACATTTGTGCTGAAGATGCCACATTAGGTGACAAAATGCAACACGCGTTACAGCGCTCTTTTAAGACTCTGGTGACAAACACGGAAACACAAAACGTGCCGACGCAGCTCTTTGGCATACACAAGTCATATCTGCAAACATAACTCCAGATTATTTTTACCACAAGTAAGCACAACCAAGTGTATTGACACGTGACTCAATCTTTTTGTCTGATAATCAATAAATTATCATTAAAGTTACTAAGCTGCAGTATGAGGGATGGATATGAATAGTTTCCATGTATAATAAATCAGCACCATATTGGTAACAACAATGTTGGAATATTTATATTCTTATATAATGAATATTTTATTGACATTCACTATACAGGATATTGTATTGTGCATGTTTGTGCCATTTTTACATTTGGATTATTTTACCATCTTTTAACGCTCACTTAAAATCTCAAAATTAATACTTCATTCTTCAGTCTTTATTTTGTACATTACAATGATGTGATTACTAAATTCACTTTTTAATTTTTATAAATATTTTTTATATTTTTAATTTTTAAAAATATTTTATAAATACTTTATTTTATAAATTAAATTATTTTTATTATTTAGTGTTGTGTTTTCATTCATAAAAGTATTACATTTACTCAAAAATTGCAGGAAATTTCACAAATCATCACAAAATATTATTGAAAAATATTTTAACCAATTTTGTAGGGGTTTTTTCAACTATTTTCAATATTTCTAACAACTGTAGTAGCTGTGATGTAAGTATTTAATTTCAAATGGAATTTAATGTATTTAATTTAAAGTATATTAAATTAAATAAATACATTTTATTACTTTGTGCTGTGTTTTTATTCATAAAATATTGGTATTTACTTTAAACTTTCAAATTAAATTAAATTAAATTACTTTTAATATTTTTGTGCTGTGTTTTCATACATAAAATATAAGTATTTAATTTCAAATTAAATTAAATTAAATTACATTAATTTGGAGTTACTTTAAAAGCATTTTCACTCAGGAATTGCTAGCACATTTTACAATTTATTTTGACCGGTTTCTTGTAGTTTTATTTTAAATATTTTGACACTTGACTATTTAAATCACAAAATAATTTTTGTCTGATAACCAATAAGTTGTCATTAAATTTTATGTGTTGCTAAACTACAGTATGAAAGATGGATATGAATAGTTTCCTACTATTTTATGAATAGTTTCATAAACTAGAAGTATTTAATTTAATTTTATATTAAATTAAATTAATTTGGAGTTACTTTGAAAGCATTTTCACTCTGAAATTGCTAGCAAATTTCACAAATTATTACAAAATATTATTGAACAATATTCTGACCAATTTTTTTTAATTGTTTCATAAACTATATGTATTTAAATTAATTTAATTTCAAATTAAATTAAAATAATAACTTAAGTTAATTTGGAGTCACTTTGAAAGCATTTTCACTCAAATATTATTGTAAAATATTCTGACCAATTTTTTAGTTTTTGTTTTCCAAATATTTTCAATATTTCTAACAACTGCAGTTGTAATGCTATTTAAGTGTTGTATATTTTTGTGCTGTTTTCATTCATAAAATATAAGTATTTAATTTCTAACTAAATTAAATTAATTAGGATTTACTTCGAAAGCATTTTCAGAAGTAGAAAATTGCTAGCAAAATGTACAAATTTTTACAAAAATATTTTGACCAATTTGTGTAGTGTTGTTTTAATTATTTTCAATATTTCCAATTAAATAAAATTACATTATTATATTATTTTGGTGCTGTTTTCATTCATAAAATCTAAGTATTTCATTTCTAATTAAATAAATTAACTAGGATTTTCATTTTAATCACATTTTCAAATATTTTGACCAATTTTTTGTAGTTTTATTTTAAATATTTTTTAACATTTCTAACAACTGTAGTCGTGACTGTGTTGCTATTTTAGTATTGTATATTTTTGTGCTGTCTTTATACTCATAATTTAAATTAAATTACATTACAATCTACTTTACAAATTATTACAAAAAGAAAAAGAAATAAAGCAAATACACTGAATTAAACAGAATTAAACAATTAAAAAATGAAACATGCCATTTTAAGTAGAACGACTAATTTAAATTATTAATTTTATTATTATTATTATTGTTGTTGTTGTTGTTATTGTTGATCTTAAGTTTACTAAAGTTAATTGTTTGAATATTCCATAATTTTTTACAGATATTTTTTCTATTTTTGAAATGGCAACGACAAAAAACAATTTCAGTCGTCTTTATTCATTTAAATGAATTTATCACAACTACATCAATTGAAAAGCATCTGATCACAACAATAATAAATTATCCTATTTAATGAATGAAAACATGACACAAAACACACAACACCCAACTATTTTTCAGGTTTTTGAGTTGATATATCAACAGTTTAGCGAACTGACTCCCGAGAATCTTTTCAAATTGGGTTTTTCGCCTAATTTCCCCATCGCTGAGGATAGAGTTTCCCCTGGCGTGAAGACTCCAGCAGAAGGCCGCCGAAGCCGCTCTAATCCCAAGCAGTGTGTTCTGAAGCCCTCAGAAGTCATTTTCAACAGTAGCTTCAGTCCGCCCCTCTGGGCCCAGTGTTACTATCATTGCTCAGAGCCAGATTTGATCTGGGAATCTTGGGACTGGATGTCCTGTGTACTAATCAGCAATCTAAAAGTGTGGGCCTCTGGCTCGCTGCAAGATCATTTGTTTTCAGGGCAAAGACTGTCCAGCGTAACCGCCGAGCCGGGCTGACAGACCAGCCCCACTCCATTACGCTATCACTGAGAGAAAGATACGCAACGAGTGCTCTTTATCATTGTACTATTACTGCATGGACTTTATTGCACACATCTCCTCTCTCGCCAGCATTTAGACATGAAACGTGAAAATCGCAGAAAATCAGTGGTAGATGCTCACTTTGGGATTTCACAATCAACCTGACTGTGCCTTTAGTAAGTTTGTAAATCTGTGGCCACTCATTTGTTTCTCATTAGCCATGTACTGTATGTATAAAAACAGGATTTAAAAAAATAAAATAAAATAAAATCAATTATGTAATTAATTTTATTTTGAATTTCTCAATAGCAACAACGACAACAACTTTAATAATAAATTTAATTTTTAATTTATGTATAATTCAATGAAAATGTTTTCAAAATAAATCCTACACCAGTTTTTTTTTCAGTGCATACTACAGTACATACTGCAGAAATGTATTGTTCAAAAAAAAAATAAATAAACACACACACACACACCCATGTCTGGTTTATTATCTTTGTGGGGACTCTCCATAGGCGCAATGGTTTGTATACTGTCCACACTGTATTTTCTATCCCCTTACCCTAAACCTAACCCTTACAGAAAACTTTCTGTATTTTTACTTTCTGAAAAAATCTCATTCTGTATGATTTATAAGCTTTTGTACCCATGGGGACCTCAATTTAGGTCCCCAATGTGACACGAGTCCCCATTAGTATGTGTGTATTCAGGTTTAAGTCCCCACCAGGATATATAAACCAAAAGCACCCACACACACACACACACATATATATAGCCATCAAATTTAAAATTTAAATAAAACTTTTTTTAAACTTACTTCAAATTAATTTGAAATTAAACACTTAATTAAATACTTAAATTAAATTAAATTAAATTAAATTAAATTAAATTAAATTAAATTAAATTAAATTAAATTAAATTAAAAACTGAAAGTCTGCAAATTCACATTGTTTCTCATTTGGCATGTACTGTATGTATAAAAAAATCATGATTGAATAAAATAAAATAAAATAAAATAAAATAAAATAAAATAAAATATAAAATAAAATAAGCAACATATGTAGTAAATCTTTGAAAAATGTTCTGTTGCATTTCTATAGGATATTTCTAATATTTTCAATATTCATAACAAATTAAATTAAATTAAATTAAATTAAATTAAACATTTTCTCTCAGAAATTGCTAGCAAATTTCACAAATATTACAAAATATTATTGAAAAATATTTTGACCAATTTTTGTACTTATTTTTTTTTTCAAATATTTTCAGTATTTCTAACAACTGCTGTTATGATTGTGATGCTATTTTATCATATTTTTTATCACATTTTTGTGCTGTTTTCTTTCATAAAATATAAGTATTTAATTTCAAGTTAAATTAAACACCTAATTAAATACTTAAATGAAACTAAATTAAATTAAATTAAATTAAATTAAATTAAATTAAATTAAATTACATTTTAAATTAAATTAAACATTTTCACTCAGAAATTGCCAGCAAATTTCACAAATATTACAAAATATTATTGAAAAATATTTTCACCAATTTCTTTTTTTTCATATATTTTTAATATTTAAAACAATTGCAGTTGTGATTGTAATAGTACTGTATATTTTTGTGCTGTTTTCATTCATAAAGTATAAGTATTTAATTTCAAGTTTAATTAAACACCTAATTAAATACTTAAATGAAACTAAATAAAATTGAATTAAATTGTTAAATGAAATGAAATGAGATTAAACAAAGTCTGTAAATCTGCAGCCACTCATTTCACATTGTTTCTTATTTGGCATGTACTGTATGCATAAAAAATCATGATAAAATAAAATAAAATAAAATAAAATAAATAAATAAATAAATAAAAACGTATCAAAATATGTAGCAATTTTTGGAAAAATGTTCTGTCCCGTTTCTGTACCATCTTTTTTAATATTTTCAATATCTGTAACAAATTAAATTAAATTAAATTAAATTCAGTTAAATTCAATTCAATTCAATTAATACTTCGGAAACATTTTCACTCAGAAATTGCTAGCAAATTTTACAAATATTACAAAATATTATTGAAAAATATTTTGACCAATTTTTTCTAGTTTTTTTTTTTTTCTCAAATATTTTCAATATTTCTAACAACTGCAGATATATGAGATGCATAATTATTAATTTCATATAAGTACAAAGTATAATTAATAATATAAAGTATAATTAATTTGGGATTTTTAATTCAGTGTACAAAAGATACAGCAATTTTACTGTGTAGGAAAAGGTGCTGCATGTATAAACACCAGTGTTACAGCCAAACCTATACCCTTGCATACTGTACTTCAGCCCAATCAATTTCTTTCAATGCGATCAAGGTTATAGATTATTCAGGTCACAGTCAAGGTATATAAGCATGTTGGGGGCTTATATCAGAAAAAAGCATCAAGGACTTGACCAAAACAGATACTCATCTCCCCACGGATAACCAAGGCTGTAGATCAACCCTCTCCAGCTGCCCAAAGATTCAGTCCATCTGTGTGATCGGCTGCCAGATAACTGCGCTCTGCAAGTGGTCGATCACATTTTAGTGAGACCAGGACTATCAGACCTCATGTTCTACTGACCGAACACACTCATGTGTTTCCGTCATGACCAGTGAATAATCTGCAGGTGTGTTCAACACAAACAAGCGGCTCTAATTTGACATTTAAATGTCATGCCATCTTAATATGAGATGGACATGGTCACCTTGCCACCAGGATATTGCTTTTACTTATCCACAACCCATTTGTCTTTAGCTAATCTTCATTTCAACACTAATCCATGAATTATTTTTCATAAATCCCACTAATTACCGCCTTTTACCAATATAGGAGGAGAAAAACAACAGATGGAACAACATCTTGGTGTACAAGTAAATGCAAGGACAGAATATAGAGATTTTTACAGTTTTTCTCAGTCGCTTTGGTGCATTTCTCACAACACTATTTACATTTGCACAACAGTTAATGCATTTCTCAAAACAATTAGTACAAACTGCAAAACCTAGTTGATAATCTGCAAAAGCGTGTCACTTGCTCAAAATGGATAGCTCATTCCTCAAAAGCAAGTATTCATGTCAATGAAAGTGTCAGTGTCATCAAGATGAAAAGTCCTGACACCATTGTTTATGAACAAGATAGTCAAATGGCTTTGTCATGTTTTCATTATGACAGTTTACTCTGTAAATTTTTTCCTATGCAAAAAAGTCAGATTTTGGTGACACTTCCTGAAAATGCTCAAGACAGCACTATATACTATTTGCACAGCCATTTGAAAACTACAGTAAAGCTAGA